>NW_011489850.1:4457-5607 GCF_000754665.1 Bison bison bison | reverse complement strand
GGTTAATTGAGCTGTGCCAGCCCATTCCACTTCCTGAACGGACTCATAAGGATAGCAGAATTTGGTTCCAGGACACAAATGTCAGACAGCTGATTTCCTACGGCACATCCCCCTGAGTCAGGATGCACCACACAGTGCAAGGAGAGCCAGATTACATCCCAGTGACCAGAGAATCATGCAGAAAAGGTTTTGTTCCCTTGGGTGGCCTGATAATTCTGGTGTGTGTGAGAGTGACCGAGGTAAATGACAGTCCGTGCACCATTGTCTTCAGGCTACACAGCCTGAGTGAGTCCCAACCTGTGGTTCCATGGTGACTGACCTCATCCAGCTTAGGGCTGCAGCAGTCTCTGGGGGATCTAATCTCTCCCTGTGAGTCTGGTCCAGGTCAGGGTTTATACTGACCTGCCAAAGCTAAGAGGTGCCTAAATCTCTGCAAGGGGAGCAGCTAGGAAGATGAAAATCAGTGTTTCCATTTGTTGTATGGCATCACCTCAGAGAGGGAACTCTTTCATAATGGGGAACTTGACTTCAAAACCACTATCTTAGAGTGTATGGTTAAGAATTTTAAGAAAGGATTCACTGGGGATTATCGTGTAAAATTGAGAGCTGGAAAGCTATTCAATTTTTGCACACTAGAGTGTCCCTCCTTTGTGGTTATTGGGCACCCAGACAGGACCTTAAGTGTCCCCATTGCCGCAGCAGTACATAAGAGTTGTCACTGGAGACTCTGCCACACTGACCAGTTTCCATGTATTGAACAAAGGATAAAAATCGGCCACCTAAGGCCTCCCTGGATTCACAACTGCATGACCGGTCAGGGACAATGGAAGTTTCTTGTGGCTCAATAATAAAAATAAATAAATAAATAACAATAAAATAATAATAATAACTTTTCATGTCAGTAAAAGGAACCACCTATCCTCCAAGTTGAGCCTGGAGATGTACCTCTGATGCCCCCACCTTGCATCCCCACAGCTTCCTCATCAGGAGCAGCAGGTCTGCATTTACCAGACAGTCCACCACCTCCATCTCCCCTCCCCCTCCTGATGATCCTGAAGCTGTTGTGCCCACACAGCCAGCCATATAAGAGCTAATGAGCAGACATCTCTGGTTGGCTCAAAGGGGCAACTGTATGTGCACTTCAAATGCA
>NW_011489850.1:755-1078 GCF_000754665.1 Bison bison bison | reverse complement strand
GAATAGTAAAGTAATGCTCAAAATTCTCGAAGCCAGGCTTCAACAATATGTGAAAAATGAACTTCCAGATGTTCAAGCTGGATTTAGAAAAGTCAGAGGAACCAGAGATCAAATTGACAACATCCACTGGATCATCAAAAAACAAAAGAGTTCCAGGAAAAAAACAAAACAAACAAACATCTATTTTTACTTTATTGACTATGCCAAAGCCTTTGACTAGGTGAATCACAACAAACTGTGAAGAATTCTGAAAGAGATGGGAAGGAATACCATACCACTTGACCTGCCTCTTGAGAAACCTGTATGCAGATCAGGAAGCAACA
>NW_011489850.1:299-655 GCF_000754665.1 Bison bison bison | reverse complement strand
AGGGAAACAAAGAGCAAAATCATTGTTTATGATATTGCCAACAGTGTCATTCACAGTGGCCAGAACCCCTGACCTGGTATTTGGGCCTTTCAAAAGGGAAAAAAAAAAAAAAAACCTTGACTGCTTTGCCTCTCAGTTTCGCTTGTTATGTAATTGTACTGGTCTGGTCTTGATCCATTCTTAAAAGTCCCAGGTGTTGGGCCATACTGGGAGCATCTAAATTCTTCCAACCAAGACTTAGGGAAGGTCCCAGATGAGGTCTTCTGGACTTGTGGGGAAAAGGACTGGTTACCAACTCCCCAAAACAGTCAATGCCAAAGAATTTTCAAACTACTGCACAGTTGCACTCATCTCAG
>NW_011489850.1:0-199 GCF_000754665.1 Bison bison bison | reverse complement strand
TGCCAAAAGTGAAAGAGGAGAGTGAAAAGGTTGGCTTGAAGCTCAACATTCAGAAAATGAAGATCATGGCATCTGGTCCAATGACTTCATGGCAAATAGATGGGGAAACAGTGTCTGACTTTATTCTTTTGGGCTCCAAAATCACTGCAGATGGTTATTGCAACCATGAAATTAAAAGACGGTTACTCCATGGAAGTAG
>NW_011489849.1:14560-15888 GCF_000754665.1 Bison bison bison | reverse complement strand
ATCCATGCATGAAGAAGGGCACTCAAAGCCAGTGCTCTGGGGCAACCCAGAGGGAAGGAGTGTAGAGGAAGGTGGGAGGGGTTCAAAATGGGGGGACACATGTACACCCATGACTGATTCATGTCCATGTATGGCAAAAACACCCACAATATTGTAATTAGCCTTCAATTAAAAACATATTAATTTACAATAAATAAAATAGAATACTGGAGTGGGTTGCCAGATTCTTTACCACCTGAGCCACCACGGAAGCCCTTTACTCAGTGAAATCCCCTTCAAAGCAAACATCCTTTCAGCACATCTTCATTATTCTTTTGTACTTCTTGGATCTCTGAATTAAGATGTTTTGGTATCATCCAGTATTTTTTCTGCCCCAGTCCTGGAATTAGCCATTTCTCCAAGGAACCCTCATATTTTTGGAGATTGGTATTTAGAGGTCAAATCCTAGATGTTAAGTGATTAACATAATATTAATTACATTAGAAGCCAATGTCTAAGTTTTAAATGATTAAAATAATGTTAGTTGCATTAACATAATATAATAATAATATAAATGAATGGCTGCTTTAATATACAGAGCCAGAGAATAGATAATAGATTATTGTTGATTGATAGATAATAGATATAGATGCAAACATATTTATGTCTATATTTATTTCTATATCAACATATATTGAAAACCATGAGTTCATATCAATACCTCCAATTCCAATCGAAACCATCAAAATTAAGTTTTAATTCTAATTTTCTCCTTTTCTTCATTTGCAATGTCCTTCTCTGACAGTGAGAAACCTGCCTTTAATTATACTTAATATTCTTACACGATTAACTAGCTAATATCCCATTTATGAGCTTCGCCTGTGGATCAGTGGTAAAAAATCGGCATGCATTTCAGGAGCTGCAGGAGATGCAAGTTCAATCCCTGGGTCGGGAAGATCCCCTGGAGAAGAAAGTGGCAATGCACTCCAGTTTTCTTACATGGAGAATCCCATGGACAGAGGAGACTGGCAGGCTATACTCCAAGGGTCACAAAGAGTCAGACATGACTGAAGCAATTTAGCATGGACAACCCATTTACATAGCCACACCACTTGCCCTTGCAGATACTGTATTCTCCTTGTTCCCACTCAGTCTCCATTCTGAGTCAAACAGAGTCCTCTTTCACCCACATGGATGTATTCCTCATCTTACTCAAGCTCTGACATCCTGTGCCAGACCATCTCTCTGCAGGGATACTTCTCTCACCTTGCTGAGACACTGAACGCCCATGTCAGGATATTTTCCATGTGTACACCTTTCTCGTTCTGCTTGGACTGACACACCTCACC
>NW_011489849.1:10201-10947 GCF_000754665.1 Bison bison bison | reverse complement strand
GATCTAAAAGGGTCATATTTCAAGGACTCTACAGAAGAATAATGAAGGATGGAAGAAAAGAGAGGGGAAGTACACTCAACAGAGCATCTATATAGGTCACATCAAAAGCTGTGGCCTTGGTAAATGTCACTCTAATACTCAGTTTACTTATCTTAAACACTTCCACAATCTAGACATTCACATTAAGACACTTCAGGAAGAATTTCTTAGAGCTTGTTTCCTCAAAAATTAAAGGGGGATATAAGAATTTTAAGAATTTAGAACTTCATGAACTTCAATCTAACATATCTATTCTGCGTTTGTCTAGCACACAACATCCACCTTTTTACACATGTATATCCAGAGACATCTCTAATGTTTCCTGAATACATTTCAAAAGGAACTAATCATTTTCCTAATACAGAGAAAACCAAACGTATCTAACTATTGCACTAAGATGTCATCAGTGAGAGTATTTCAAACACTGCTTGTCATTCTCATATTACATAATGTCCAGGTGATACAATTTTTGGTGCTCATTTCTACTCCACTTTTGTCAGACTTCTACCAAGTTGTTATTTATCACAATTCCACCATTCTAAGTAGTAGATAAAACCACCACTAATACATAGAATATATATAACATTAGAGTAAATCCCATGGAGCTCCATTGCAATTCTCCTATTTGAGTTTGCCCCATCCTAAACCTTGGTTTGTCTCAGGCTTCAACAGTCATTCAAGTACCATTATATCAAATATATATATAT
>NW_011489849.1:9385-10101 GCF_000754665.1 Bison bison bison | reverse complement strand
GATGAAAACTTTCAGGCCCATGTAGAGATAATTTTCTCCATCACACATTAACTAAGCAGGAAAAGGAATGCATATGAAGTGCATACTGGCTTCCAAATCCAAAGACACCCATCAGGTATTATACCTTCTTCTTCTTAGTAGGAAACTTAAGGTGGTGTAATTTCTCTTCCACTTTTCACATTAATGCCACATGCCTCAGACCATAGCATGTTCCTAATAAAGAACTCCTTTACTAATGGAGAAAGTCATAATATTTTCTTCAGTATTTATTTCCCAGTCAGGCTTTCCTATATTTAGAATTTTATAAATTCCAGCTACCCAAGGCCAATGAACACAATAGTATCTTTATATGCACCATAAACGTTGTACACCATAATGATTATGGTGCATAAAATGATGCTTTGGAGGAGAGTAAGATGACCAAATTTCTAGGAGAGTAAGTCAATGTTTTGACAAAAAAAAAAAAAATTGTGCAATATAGCAAAATAAATGGCATAATCCTTGGGTAGAATGGTAGAGGTATAATATAAATACCATTAGGTGAAGGTAAATTGTGTCAGATAGTCACCTAGTGGATAGGAGCAGAGGGATAAAAAAGTATTATATACATTAGTAGCTCCATGTTAAGTTTAGGAAGTTAAATTTTCTGTTCAGAGAGGAAATTCCCACCTAGAATAGAAAATATAATCCAAACAATCATTTTGTTAAATTCTTAG
>NW_011489849.1:4489-5508 GCF_000754665.1 Bison bison bison | reverse complement strand
GAGCCAAAAAAGAAGAAATCTGTCACCGCTTCCAACTTTTCCCCTACTCTTTTACATGAAGTAATTGGGCCAAGTGCCATGATCTTTGTTTGTTTGTTTTAATACTTAGTTTTATGTAAGCTTTCTCACTCTGCTCCTTCACCCTCATCAAGTTCTTTAGCTCCTCTTTGCTTTCTGCCATTAGAGTGGTATCATTTGCATATCTGAGGTTGTTGATATATCTCCCAACAATATTGATTCCAGCTTGTAACTCACTCAGCTCTTCTGAGTGAAAAATGAAAAATGACAATAATTTTTCATTATCTACTTTGCATATAAGTTAAATAAACAGGGTGACAATAAACACCCTTGATGTACTCCTTTTTCAATCTTGAACCAGTCAGTTGTTCTATACAAGGTTCTAACTGTTGCTTCTTGACCTGCATACAGGTTTTTCAGGGGACAAGTATAGTGGTGTGGTATTTCCATCTCTTTAAGAATTTTCCACAGTTTATTGTGAACCACACAGTCAAAGCCTTTCACATAGTCAGTGAAACAGAACTAGATGTTTTTCTGCAATTCCCTTGCTTTTACTATGATCCAATGGATGTTGGCAATTTGATCTCTGGTTCCTCGGGCTTTTCTAAATCCAGCTTGTACATCTGGAAGTTCTTGGTTCACGTACTGTTGAAGCCTAGTTTTGAAGGATGTTGAGCATCACCTTGCTAGCATGTGAAATGAGCTCAATTGTACTGCATGAGCTCATGTGAAATGAGCTCAACTGACCATTCTTTGGTATTGCATTTCTTTGGGATTGGAATGAAAAAGAAACCCATTCAGACATTCCTAAAGCTTACAATCTAGTTGAAGAAATGGTGTAAATGATTAAATTGGTCATGAAAGGCCACTCTGGTAGTAACTGGTAATTATTTTGCTCCATTTCTTATAAGAAATAACTCTTAAAACTAACTATAAATAAAGTATTCACACAGATGAAAAGGTCTGCTTTTCACATAATGCTGAAGCCTGCATGCAGGATT
>NW_011489849.1:0-345 GCF_000754665.1 Bison bison bison | reverse complement strand
TCTTGATTCCAGCTTGTGCTTCATCCAGCTCAGCATTTTGCATGATGTACTATACATATAAGTTAAATAAGCAAGGTGACAATATATAGCCTTGACGTACTCCTTTCCCGATTTGGAACCGGTCTGATATTCCATGTCCAGTTCTAACTATTGCTTCTTGACCTACATACAGATTTCTCAGGAGGCAGGTCAGGTGGTATGGTATTTCCATCTCTTTAAGAATTTTCCAGTTTGTTGTGATCCTAACAATCAAAGGTTTGGTGTAGTCAATAAAGCAGAAGTAGATACTTTTTTGGAACTCTCTTGCTTTTTCAATGATCCAGTAGATGTTGGCAATTTGATCTG
>NW_011489848.1:4252-5620 GCF_000754665.1 Bison bison bison | reverse complement strand
GTCATGTTCCAACGTGGACAGCCAAACATATACAGTATGTATTATAGTGGTCTGCAAAACTGCATTTGCTGCATGAAAAAAAATTTTTTTTAAAAAGCTGTTCAAAGCTTTTAGTTCAGTATAAATTCATTCCTCTAAAGGAAAATGCCACCCTAAACATTTTTTACTTGCAAAACAATCTTCAAGATATAGAGTAATTTATTTCACATGACATTTACAGAAAATCAACAGAAGTAGCTTTTATAACGTGTGAATCCACAAATCATGTTTCCTTGCTATGGTTATGCATTGAAATCTCTTGAGGTCTCCTCTGGTGCTGCCCCTGGGAGAGGGCCTTTACAGATGATTGTTTCTGTTAATGTAAGTATCCTTTTCTCAATGGAAAATTTGTATTATTCTCTACTGGGGCCCCATTGCTTTCTCCATTCCCAGGCCCACAAAGACAGTCATTGACGAGGGTTGTTACATTCTGCCTTAATAGTTCCATTGTCTCCAACATTTCATATGGTTTTTCTTGAAGCAAACAAACCAAAATTTTATAAAGAAATGTAAAAAGGCACACCAAAAGAGTGCATGAAATAGTAATGCAATGTAACTTAACTGGTATAAAAATGATTCAAACATGAAAATCTGGGTGAGTTCCATGAGTGTAACTATAACAGAATCTAGGAAAATGTGGTGACAGCATTAGTGTCCAACCTAAGCATGTTGTTATTACAAATGACCTTTCCCCTCCTCTCATTCACTCTCTTCAATACTTGGAGGATGGCTTTCATAATGCCAGCTGAGCTCAGGGCCAGAGTGGGCTCTCATCTGGGGATGTATAACCACAGCATTGAGTCTTCAGCCTGGGTTATTGCTATTTACCATTTAATGTTGGTCAACAGAAGACAGATGGCAAGCAATTACTTTCTGATGGCTTGTTCAGAAATAATCATTATATTTAAAATTTTAATTTATTATAGATTTTTGCCTAATTAGGTCTGTGTCTTTCATCAGAAGGATCTACAGGTTTTGAGCATGAGCATAGTGGTTGCCAAAACAAAAGTAAATTAAAACATAGTAGTGAGCCAGATTTCAAATGAAGGTGGTGTTAGAAGGGCAGAGGGTGTGCTATTAATGAAATGTAGGTGAGTACAGGATTTGGTTGTGATCTGCATAGTCTGTTTACAGTATTCAAGACATCTGGAAATGCTCAATAAAAAAGTGACCCCCTTAGTCAGTGTGGGTTGCTATAACAAAATACCATAAGCTTGGGAGCTTAAACAACACATTTCTTTCTCATAGTTCTGAAGGCTGGGAAGTCTAAGATCAAGGTGCTATGATCATCCTGGTGAGGGCCCATTTCTTGGCTTGCAGATGGTTGTC
>NW_011489848.1:655-979 GCF_000754665.1 Bison bison bison | reverse complement strand
CAACAAAAAATCAGAAAGAGAAATTAAGGAAACAATCCCATTTACCATTACATCAAAAAGAATAAAATACCTAGGGAATAAACCTACTTAAGGAGGCAAAAGACCTGTACTCTCGAAACTAATGAAAGAAATTAAGATGACACAAAAAGATGGAAAGACATACCAAGTTCTGGGATTAGAAGAATCAATACTGTGAAAATCACTATACTGTCCAAGGCAATCTACATAGTCAGCGCAATCCCTAGCAAATTACCAGTGGCATTTTTCACAGAACTAGAACAAAACTTTAAAATTTGTATAGAAACACAAAAGAGTTCAAATAGC
>NW_011489848.1:0-115 GCF_000754665.1 Bison bison bison | reverse complement strand
CATAAAATTAACTCAAAATGGATTAGATTTAAATGTAAGACTGGATATTATAAAATTCCTAGAGGAAAACATAGGCAGGACACTCCTTGACATAAATCGTAGCAATATCTTTTTT
>NW_011489847.1:14975-17287 GCF_000754665.1 Bison bison bison | reverse complement strand
CATTCTTTTACATGTAGCTGTCCAGTTTTCCCAGCACCATTTATTGAAGAGGCTGTCTTTGCCCCATTGTATATTCTTGCCTCCTTTGTCAAAAATAAGGTACCCATAGGTGCTTGGGTTTATTTCTGGGTTTTCAGTCTTATTTCATTGGTCTATCTTTCTGTTTTTGTGCCAGTATCATACTTTCTTTATGACTGTAGCTTTGTCGTATAATCTGAAGTCAAGAAGGTTGATTTCTCCAGCTCAATTGGATTAAAATGGATTAAAGACCTAAATGTAAGACTAGAAAAAACTATAAAACTCTTAGAGGAAAACATAGGCAGAACACTCAATGACATAAATCAAAGCAAGATCATCTGTGACCCACCTCCTAGAGTAATGGAAATAAAAACAAAAGTAAAGAAGTGGGACCTGTTTAAACTTAAAAGCTTTTGCACAGCAAAGGAAACGATAAGCAAGGTGAAAAGACAGCACTCAGAATGGGAGAAAATAGTAGCAAATGAAATAACTGACAAAGGATTAATTTACAAAATATACAAGAAGCTCATACAACTTAATACCAGAAAAACAATCCAATCAAAAAGTGGGAAAAAGACCTAAATAGACATTTCTCCAAAGATGACTAACAAACACATGAAAAGATGCTCAACATCGCTCATTATTAGAGAAATACAAATAAAAACTACCATAAGATATAACCTCACACCAGTCAGAATGGCCATCAGCAAAAAGTCTACAAGCAATAAATGCTGGAGAGGGTGTGGAGAAAAGGGAATGCTCTTGCACTGTTGGTGGGAATGTAAATTGATCCAGTCACTATGGAAGACTGTATGGAGATTCCTTAAAACACTAGGAATAAAACTATCATAAGACCCAGCAATCCCACTCCTAGGCATATACCCTGAGGAAACCAAAATTGAAAAAGACACATGTATCCCATCATTCATTGCAGCACTGTTGCAATAGTTAGAACATGGAAGCAACCTAGATGTCCATCAACACATGAATGGATAAAGAAGTTGTGGTTCATATACACACTGGAATATTACTCAGCCATAAAAAGGTATGCACTTGAGTCAGTTCTAATGAGCTGGGTGAACCTAGAACCTATTATACAGAGTGAAGTAAGTCAGAAAGAGAAAGATAAATATATTATAACACATATATGGAATCTAGGAAAATGGCACTGAAGAATTTGTTTACAGGGCAGCAGTGGAGAATCAGACATAGAGAATAGACTTATGGACTTGGGGTGAGGGGAAGAGAGGGTGAGATGTAACATGGAAAGAGTAACATGGAAACTTACATTACTATATGTAAAAAGATAGCCAACTGGAATTTGCTGTATGGCTCAGAAAACTCAAATAGGGGCTCTGTATCAACCTAGAGGGGTGGGATGGGGGGAGATGGGAGGGAGGTTCAAAAGGCAGGGGATATATGTATAACTTTGGCTGATTTATGTTGAGGTTTGACAGAAAAGAACAAAATTCGGTAAAGCAATTTCGTTCAATTAAAAAATAAATTTGAAAAAAAAAGAGAAAAAAAATCATTTAACTTTTCTTGCTTTTACTCCTATTTCTGGTAAATATTGGGGCTACAATAGGTAATTATTTCTATATCCTCTAGCTATAAAGTTTGATGGTTATTGAATGTGAAATTGGGAAGCATTATTTATATTCCAGAATTCCACACTAACAACTCATCAGTTTCACTCTGCTCCTTGTGTTTTGGTAAACTTTGGTTCATATATTTTAGTGAACACCATCACTTTTTTCTTATATATATCCTGGATCCAAATGAACAAAGAAATGTAAAAGGCCGTGGGGAAAGAATAGCTTTAGTGATTTTGAGGCACTAAGGTGTCACATCCTCAGATTTTGTGTGTTTTGTCTTTTAATTTCTCTATCTATGCCAGTTAGATGGGGAAGACTGGGGATGAATAATTGCATCATCTTAAGAAAGAATGAAGGGATGGAGCCAAAGCAAAAAGAATACCCAGCTGTGTATGTGACTGGTGATAGAAGCAAGGTCTGATGCTGTAAAGAGCAATATTGCATAGGAACCTGGAATGTCAGGTCCATGAATCAAGGCAAATTGGAAGTGGTCAAACAGGAGATGGCAAGAGTGAATGTCGACATTCTAGGAATCAGCGAACTGAAATGGACTGAAATGGGTGGATTTAACTCAGATGACCATTATATCTACTATTGCAGGCAGGAATCCCTCAGAAAAAATGGAGTAGCCATCATGGTCAACAAAAGAGTCCGAAATGCAGTACTTGGATGAAATCTCAAAAACAACAGAATGATCTC
>NW_011489847.1:14692-14799 GCF_000754665.1 Bison bison bison | reverse complement strand
CTTATGATTATACAGTGGAAGTGAGAAATAGATTTAAGGGCCTAGATCTGATAGATAGAGTGCCTGATGAACTATGGAATGAGGTTCGTGACATCGGACAGGAGACA
>NW_011489847.1:8611-12018 GCF_000754665.1 Bison bison bison | reverse complement strand
TTGAGAGTCCCTAGGGCTGCAAGGAGATCCAGCAAGTCCATCCTAAAGGAGATCTGTCCTGGGTGTTCATTGGAAGGACTGATGTTGAAGCTGAAACTCCAATACTTTGGCTACCTGATGTGAAGAGCTGAGTCATTGGAAAAGACCCGGATGCTGGGAAAGATTGAGGACAGGAGGAGAAGGGGACGACAGAGGAGGAAATGGTTGGATGGCATCACTGACTCAATGGACATGAGTTTGAGTAAACTCCGGGAGTTGGTGTTGGACAGGGAGGCCTGGCGAGCTGCAGTACATGGGGTCGCAAAGAGTCGGATGTGACTGCGTGACTAAACTGAGCTGAACTGAACTGAATTGAGCTATTGGTAGTGATGATCACATTTTACATTTTCCTGCTGCTGCTGCTGTTAAGTCGCTTCCGTCGTGTCCGACTCTGTGTGACCCCAGAGACGGCAGCCCACCAGGCTCCCCTGTCCCTGGGATTCTCCAGGCAAGAACACTGGAGTGGGTTGCCATTTCCTTCTCCAATGCATGAAAGTGAAAAGTGAAAGTGTAGTCGCCCAGTTGTGTCTGACTCCTAGCGACCCCATGGGCTGCAGCCCACCAGGCTCCTCCATCCATGGGATTTGGCGGGCAAGAGTACATTTTGCCAGGGATATAGTTATTTTTATTTTTTTGTCTTTTAGACGTAATACTAAAGTTAATTTCTTAACATACCACCTACAGTATTAGAATATTCTGAATTTGACTGCCTACTTGCCTTTACCAGTGTGTGGTATATTTAAATATATTTTATGTCACTATTAACATCTTTTCATTTCAATTTGAGGACTTCTTTCAGCATTTCTTATGAGACAGGTCTAGTGGTGAGGAACTCCCTCAGCTCTAGTTTTTCTGGGAAAGTTTTTATTTCTCCTTCATTTCTGAAGCATAACTTTTCTGGATAGAGTATTCTTGTTTGGCAGGGTTTTTTTCTCATATCATTTTTAGTATGTCCATGGATGGAAGCCAAATTGTTTGTGGTGGGGGAACTGATGAGGTACTGGTCTTTCATCCATAATGCTGAAATCACCCCATCATGTGGGTGGTTTAAAAGTAAACTGCTTCACTGTCCCCCCCGTCCCCACCACCAAATATTTCCTTGATTTTTTATTTCATGGTATATGTGCCACATGTCATTTAAAAAGTCACCCAAATTAAGCGTTCCTTTTTTTTTGAGTTTTCTTTTTTCCCCCTTTTTGGCTGTGCTCGTTCTTTGCAGCTGCAGTGCTTGGGCTTCTCACTGTGGTGGCTTTTCCTTGATGCTGAGCATGGGCTCCAGGGTGCTGGCTTCTAACCCTGGGGCATGTGGGGTCTTCCTGGACCAGGGATCGAACCACTGCCCCCTCATTGGCAGGCAGACTCCTAAGTACTGGACCATCAGGGAAATCCCTAAATTAAGCATTATTGTATTTAAAAGCGAAACAGAAAGTATAGTGTAAATCTAATTATGACTCCCATGGGTAAGAGTCATTGTGTTTAGGCAGTGAACTCTAGGTTTCCAGTGTAGCCCTTGAGGTTCTTCCCAGTGTCCAAAGATGCACCTCTCTGCTTTCTTTCATGTGTTTCATACTGTTCCTTCCAGGTTCCTAGGAAACAGCCTAGATGCCACGTGCCTGATCTTTGTGCTCTGTATTCTAATCTCCAAGTAGAATGATTTTCTCCCTTTTTTTTTTCTTTGTAACCTTCTCTCTTCACTTCTTCTGTAAAGCCTTCCTTATATCACTGATAACTTTCATATATCAACTCTTACATATCACATCATATCATAATTGTATATCTGTCTTTGAGGCAAGAATTTGTGTTTTCTTGCCTATGGTTGGTACTTAATAACTATTTTGTGAATTAATGATTTAAGATGGGTAAGAGTAGGAATTTTACAAGAATTGCTTTTTTATTCAGTTGAATTGGCTTTTTTCTGGATTTTTTTAAAGTAGCGATCCTGGCGTGCATAGAAAGGAGTAAAGAAAAAGGACAATAGCAAATGGACACCAGAAGAATGTGTGATTGCACCAATATTTGAAAAGACCGATTCACTGACTGGAGGTCTGCTGCATGTTAATGATGACAGCATTTTAGGTGAAGTGGATCAGGATGATGACAGGTAATATCTACAAATTTTTTATTTCTAGAAGAAGAAATAAGCACTGAATACTTCTGGAAATGGAGCAGCATAATATAGTGTACAGGCCAAGACAAGCGATTCCTCAACTATAGTGGAAAACACTGCTGAAAGACTAAAGTGAGGACCAGTGCCTTTGGCCAGAAATCGTTTCAGTAAATAGTCTTGAAAGCTGGACTGTAGTGAATACATGTAAACAGCCCTGGAGGGAATATTTGCTGGGACAGGCAATAGAGAACTAGATGGTAACTGAAGAGGAATGTGGAGTTCAAAGGAGTTTCTTGTTTTATGTTAAGATGGGAGCTTTTAGAGTATGTATGCTGTTAGAAATGAGCCAGAAGAGGATGTGTTTATTGAATTAATCTTGTTTGCATTTCCAGTATTAGAAAGCTTATTGATTGTATGACATTATCTTTAAACTATTACAGTAAACTAATTGTACATAATACTTCTGTTATATATAGTTTTATGGTAAGGGCTTGTTTGTTGGTTCTGAAGTGTAATATTCCTATGTAATTGTCTGTGTAGATGATTAGTTCAGTTAATTCTATCCTACATAGATTTTAAAAAATTATATAATCATGAACTTACAAACACTTAGGCTATGCTGAATAGGATTTGATCATTCCTTGATGATTCTAGTTGATAGTAACATCGTGAGTAGCTATGATTTTGTAAGGTACTCTGAAACATTACATCGTATCAACGTCATAGTTGTTTATAGATTCTAAGGAAAAGGGAAAAATTTTGTTTATATTCAACAGAAAAAAAAACTACTAACAATCTTTCACAAATTATTAATTTTGGTTTATAAAGTTGTAAATTAGAAAAACTATGCTTCCCATAGTAAGAGTGTTATTAACACATATTGTGTATTCAGTAAGTGTATATCAGATTCATGAATAAACAGCAGAATGGTTGAATGAATGCCTACTGATAAATTTCTTTACAAAAGCAAGTGTTTAGTGAAAGTAGGTTTCCAATATTGCCTACCTCTAAAGTCTTTTTATTTTTTGATAAACGTGTTAAGATTCAGAAAGTATTATTTATAGTTATAACTGGACATGGAATAATAATATAGATTCATTTGCTATCATATTCCTTAAGAAGACTTATTTAAATATTACTTTCTCAGCATATTTTCAAACTGCAGTGTTGAAGCCAGATTTCCTGAGTTTGAACTCTGGATCTGTTGGTGACCTGCTGTGTGGGCTTGGGCAACTTACTCAGCCTTTCTGTGCTCCGTTTC
>NW_011489847.1:3801-4966 GCF_000754665.1 Bison bison bison | reverse complement strand
ATCAGGTAGAGCAATCTTTGGTGAAATTTTCAAATTTCTGACACTATTTCATCAATATTATTTATAGTACCCCTTTAATATGTATTTTTAGGTTTAGAACAAAATTGTTACCTTAAGTATGAACGGTGACATTTAGAGCTTGAGTTATTAATTTCTTGCCATTCTTGACTTCTCATAGATGCTCTGTGTATGTTTTCTGAGTGGAGGAATGGACATAAATCAAGCTGAATCATTAACATAATGGTTGGCATTTTTGATACATTAGGCAAAGTAATATTAATTCCAATCCATGTATTAATTTTGGCTTTCTTATGTTAAAATACAGGCTAACTTGCGTTGACACTGTGAAGAAACTAGTTAAGTGCTTTGTAAAGAAATTTTCCTTCACAATACTATGTCTGCCTATGTTTTTGCTCTGTGATAAATTTAGCAGGCATTTAAATTAAGATCTGAGTTATTCATGTAGGAATAAAGATCCTTGTGCTTAAAAAGGCTACTTCCTTTAAACAGTTTTTTTCATTTTAAATTCTTCTCCTAAGCTTTTAACTTTTTTTTTTTTTTTTTAATGGCATAGGCCCCAAACTTCATATAATGTCTCTCCAGGTTATAGAAGCATGAAATGACACTCAGAAGCAGCTTTCTCGAGAACGGAATGGCAGAATGTTACGGGATGGAATTCTGGCCAATCACCTTGCCAAACAAAAGGAGATAGAAAGGGCTAATAAGGAAATGAACTCTGAGGTATTTTCTGTAGTCATTTTCAAATATGTGTATATGTCTCTGTGTATGTATATATTTTAAAAACAAACACTATACATCATAGAAAGCATAGAGGATTTTGAAAGCCTATATATCTATGTTTTGAGGAGGAAACATTTTCCATCTGTTGGATAAAGTAATATTTGTAATTCAAATCTGTTTGTCTACTTCAGATAGGTAGCGACACATGATGGCCTCATCCAAGGAGAGGCCTTTAATATTTTCCATAGGAATTGATCTCAGGGTTTTTGCAACTGTCTTGGAAGAGCCGGCACCCTGACTGTGGTTCAGGCAAGGAAGACCGTGTGTGGTCCACCATCGACTGTGCTACCCGACTGAGTCCCTCTGCTTTGGAGTGAACGTGTCGGTCACTCCATGCACATCATCATCTTCAGTGTCTAAATCG
>NW_011489847.1:0-351 GCF_000754665.1 Bison bison bison | reverse complement strand
CTTCCTGAAAGAAAGTTTAAAGCGATTCTTGATTCTGGCTAAATGTTGAATCTAGTTGAACATAAAAAATACATAGGCTGTGAATCTATGGTCTCTAAACCAGCCTAAAAGCACACCTTGTATCCAGCAAATAAAAATTAGACCCAAGAGATGCTTTACTTTGAGTAGAGACATTGTACTGCTTATGAAATGTTAAGAGATTCAGTTCTAAATTATTAATATAGATAGTGTTAGTAATTTACTCTTTCACTATTAGGATAAGGATTTTAATCTTTGTGTTACCACATTTCAGTATCATGATGAAGTGGATAAATGAAATGCTCAAACCTAAAATGAATATTTCAAAAATAA
>NW_011489846.1:15505-15979 GCF_000754665.1 Bison bison bison | reverse complement strand
AAAAAAAAAACACTCTAATATGGGCTCCAAAGCACTTGGAGAAGTGAGATCTGCAGGGACAAATGAAGTTCCCTACTTTCTGAATTTGAGAAATGCCACCAGCTCTTTGTCAGCCATCCTGGGAATTATACAATCTCACAGGGAAGTTGCTAGCTCCACACACCCTCTTTATCTTTATAAGTATTTTTTTTATGTGAACCTGTTTTTATTTTTCAAAAAGTCTTTAGAATTTGCTACAATATTGCTTCTGCTTTAAGTTTTAGTTTTTTGGCCATGAGGCATGTGGGATCTTAGTTCCCCTACCAAGGATCAAACATGCACCCCCTGCATTGGAAGGCAAAGTCTTAACCTCTGGATTCCTAGGAAGTCCTCACACAGCCTTTTTTAATAGGGTATGATATAGGGTGATCTCGGAGAAGGCAATGGCACCCCACTCCAGTACTCTTGCCTGGAAAATCCCATGGATGGAGGAGC
>NW_011489846.1:8575-11392 GCF_000754665.1 Bison bison bison | reverse complement strand
AAGCCTGGACATTGACTTAGGATTTCACAATTCTAGGAAAATATACAAATTCGACCATAACAAGGATCCAGGCTTAAACTGATATACATATTAATGACAGAGAGCCTTGCTACTGCAAAGTGCCTTATAAGTGAACTTTCAGGGTTAGCTCCTTGCCTTTGAATTATAGCTTTAAAATGGCTGACAGAAGGGACATTATGTAGAAGAGAGTAGCACTGAGAGGTCTTAGGAAGCCTTCAAAGTTCCTTGAACTGCTTTAAGTAGGTAGCTACCTGAACCTAGACAAAAAGGGATGAAAAGTACAAGAAGGTGTATCAGCACATTGGGTGCACCAAGAAAGGAGCCAGGGTCCTTTCTTAAAGGGATCAAGGTCAAGTGGGTGTCTGAGTTCAAGACAGATTATAGGTGAACAGTGAGTGAAAACAACCAGGGTTGGGGAAGAGATGAGCTGGACAGTTCCTGAGTAGGAGGCCAATGACATGGGAACCAGCTTAATGGAAGCTCTGAGAGAGATAAATCAAGGGGGCAGGGTCATAGCTTGGGAAAATACTTGGATATTAGGTGAACTTCAGGAGTTAGAACAGAGGAAAGCAGATGGTGGATGTTAGCCTAGCAGTTAGGAGCCAAGAATCAGAGAGTTTCAAACAAGTGAGTCAAGTAGAAGACATAGTTCACATCACCAGTGACATGAGACCAAGCCTTGAGTCAGCCTATGACCTTTGATATGTTTTCTACAAAGGGAGAACCTATTTTCTAAGTCTGAAAGTGAAAGTTGCTCAGTCATGTCCAACTCTTTGCAACCCCATGGACTTAGTCCATGGAATTCTCCAGGCAAGAATACTGATGTGATCGGAGAAAGGTGGGAGGGGGGTTCAGGATGGGGGACACATGTATATCTGTGGTTGATTCATGCTGATATATGGCAAAAACCATCACAAAGTTTGAAAGTAATTATCCTCCAATTAAAATAAATAAATTAATTGAAAAATAAAAGCAATGGAAAAAAAGAGAATAATCAAACATAGGTAATAGTGAGATAAGTATGTACTGACTGGCCCAGCTGTCCTTTGAGAAGAAGAGTTTTGTTGTATTTATTATTCTTTTGTATTCATAATAATTGCTGAGGAAATTCTTGCCAAATGAATGAATATTACAGAAGCCAATGTGGAAGACCACTTTTCATTGAGGATAAAAACTGACAAATGTGATCTGAAGTTGAATAGAATTGAACCCTGGGGATGGCACTGGTCATAGTGATAAAGAGATCATTTATTGGTAATTTGGTCAGAGCAGTATCTGGAGAGGTGAGGGTAGAAATCGGATTAGAGCAATTTGAGTAGTGAATTGGAATTGGATATAAAGAAGCAGGACTGAGTATAAACTATTTTTTTAACTAAGTTTTGGAGTGCAGAAAGTGAGAGTTATGGGATACTTTTTTTTCCTGGAAAGGATTTTTCACAAGAGGTTTGATGCCTTTAATAAATATGCATTGATTGTCTATTTTCTAGACACTTTGGTGGATGCTGGAATGTTCCAATTAAAGGAAGATTTGAATAGGTTTGCAGGTCAAAGAGAAGGAATCGATGCAAAGAAAAAAGACTGAAAATGAAAGAGGCAGAAAGGCTGAACTCGCAGACCAAGGTATTAAAGGAAGTCAGAGAACTGAAAGGGACAGATTCATAGATTAGTCTCCAAAGAGGTGGACCCTTTTTCCTTTGAGACAAGAAGTAGGAATGAAAAGAAATAAAGGTAAAAGTATAAGGAACTTTTGTGATTGGATCACTGAGAGCTGAAAGAACTCATATGAAAATTTTTTTCCCTCACAAAAGTGGATAGAAGAGGTCATCTGTTCAAGTTTCAGGCTTGGGGGACTTGAGAAAAGTGGAATATCTTTGTATGCTTGTGTGCATGCTAAGTCGCTTCATTCATGTCCAACTCTTTGTGACCCCTATCGACTGTAGCATGTCAGGCTCCTTTGTCTGTGAGATTCTCCAGGCAAGAATACTGGAGTGGATTGCCTTGCCCTCCTCCAGGGGATCTTCCTGGTGCAGGGATTGAACCCATGTCTCCTGTGTCTCCTACATTGGCAGATGGGTTCTTTACCATTAGCATGACCTGGGAAGCCCCATCTTTGGTGTAGGTACCTTGAAAAATTCTCCAAGTAGGCTGAAGTGGTGAAAAGAAAAGCATTGTTCATAGGCCCTGAAAGTCCAGTGTTTGTTGGACAGCAAGTGTTCATGTGAAATACCCCATCAGGGTATTCATATAACTTTCCCCAGCGATGCTTAGTCCCTAGAAGTAGGAAGAGTAAATGAGTATTTGAATCAATTTAATAAACAATTTAATTTTGGGGTTTTGTTGAAACACAGGTGTGAAATACTAAGGAGTGAGCATTTTGAGGGTAAGAGAGAAACTGAATGAGTATATATTTGCAATTTATTGAGGATCTCCCGACCCGAATTCACTGTAATAGATGCTTTTCTTGCATGCTCTGGTTTGAATCCCATCATATATCTGGAAGATGAAGTGGTTATTATAGCATCCAGTTTACAGGTAATGAAATCATGGCTCAGAAAGTTTTTCTACAGTTTCACAGCTAGTTTGAAGGGGAGCTGAGATTCAAACCCTTTGTCTCCAAATTCCATAAATTCTAAGTCTTTAGCAGTAGAGTAAATATAATGTCTTCCTCACAGTTAAAGGGTGAGAGGGAGGTAAGGGATTAAGAATATTTGGGAGCCAGGGAAGCCTTCTTTCTCCTTTGTCCATGGATGAGTTAAACACCTCTCTCTTGTTCTCCCTGAAGGTAGTTTCTTTACG
>NW_011489846.1:3483-5717 GCF_000754665.1 Bison bison bison | reverse complement strand
GTGGCTTCGTGAAGTGACTTCTGAACCATCAAAAGAAAGTTGAAGCCCTCTTCAGTGTTGTTTCCATAAAGAATATATTTTCTCTTCTCATGCTTTGAAAGTTGTCTCAGGCAGAATGGTAATTATCAAGTAGAATCTTAGATTAGCTATGTCCCTTGACCATACCAGAAAACAGAGTTCTGTAAACAGGTCTGATGATAGTAACTGGATTCTTGTATAGAATTTCAATAGCACTCCAGGTGTGATTTCTATGTTAAAAGTTAGGCAAGCGGATGCTGTTTCTTTTCTTTCAGGGAGAGTTATTCTAAGGATTAATTAACTGATACCTGAATCACACCTCTGGCCTTTCTGAGAAGGGTGCTAGATAAGTGTAATACCACCAAATGAAGCAGGCATTGCTTCTCCTAGTCTATAGAAAAAATCTTACAGTTTTCATCTAACTGATGCAGATGCTTTTCCTCTTACAGTTAAGGTCAACCATCTCTTGTTTCAGTAGAATATAGAATTTTGAATTAGTGTCTTGCCAAGTTTGCTTTTTCTCAGCTCTGTGACTGACATTCTATTTTGTTGTATCCTAGAATGAAATGAGTGCTTCCTAATTAAATGATCATGCCTCCAGATTAACAGGTTAATGTCGTTTTTTGAAAGATTGATGATTTCCTTGTAGGCAGTATGCTTATAAATGGTAGCTATAACTTTAAATGTTATAGTATGTCCTTTGGCTCAGATGTCCAGATTCTTTTCCAGCCAGCTGAGTGCAAGGGATAACAGACACAAAGCTGCAGGTGCCCACCTCCAGGAGAACAGTTTTTAAAGATTCGTATATGGCCTAGCTGACACCCCACATGATACCTACTAAAATCTGTACAGCACAGATTAAGTCAAATACATTTTTCTTTCTTGGGAAATTGGGATCAGGACCAAAGATTCTAACTCATGTCTTTTGGACACTTGAACTGGGACATCATACATGGTTGAGGCTGGGGGTAGACTTCTTTTGGTTATGTCCACATGGAACAGAGAAAGTCAGGAAGAAGAGAATGAGAGAGTTTGTGTTCCCCTCTTAATTTATATGTTGATACCCTAACCTCCAATATTATGCAATTTATAAATAGAACCTTTGACAGCTAATTAGTTTTGGGTGGTTACAAGGGTGGATCCCTTTGATGGGATTAGTATCCTTACAAGATAACACCACCAGAGCTCTGTTTCTGTCTCCACTGTGTGTGGACACAATAAGGAAGACGTCTGGAGGTGAGGAAGAGAATCCTCTCTAGGAGCCATTTATGCCAGTTACTTAATCTTGGACCTCACCACCTTCAGAACTGTGAGACATAAGTGGTGCTTAAGCTGCCCAGTCTAATAGTAACCTGAGCTGACTGAGAGATGGAGAGAGAGACGGAGAGAGATGGAGAGAGATTGGGAGATTAAAAAGTGACAAGATACCATTTGTTTCTGAAGAATAAGAGGTAAAAGAAATCTTTGTTCTGATCAGCTATGTAGTTCCTGGTTCCAAACCTTCATGAAACCTACCTATGCTCCCTAACCTAGGGTTTTTGACATACTCCTGTATTCTTGCAATAAATTCCAACACCTTTTTTGGACTTGGTAAGTTTGTCTTTTTGCTCTGGCTCCCATATGAAACCTAAATAAGATATCTACTTGTTATCATCCTATTTACATGGTAGAAACAAACAAACAAAAAAACAAGAGCAGAATCACTGAATATATATTTTTAAAATTTGATGGATATTTTATATTAGAAATCTACCCAGCTTTTATGAGGATAATATAAATAACTGACCTTTATGCATAGACCATTTTCTAGAAAATCTTAAAATACATGTTCAATTTCATTTTTTACCTTAACAATATTGAGAACCATACTGATTTTTTCACATTTCGGGGGATCAGTGCATCTTTAATGGGATAGTACATTATATGTATGTACACACACACACAAAGTTTTCCCATTTACATCCTTAGTGGCGATATTTAAAGGTCATGTTGCCTTTATGATTTTTAGCACACTATTGCTAGAGACTGCTGATCTTTAATTAAAAGGTCAGATATCTCATCTTCCTCCAGTGACTTATGATTATTTTCATTACCAATGAGCTGAATTTGTATTATTTAATAAATCTGGATTCAAATAATTATTTAATCTCTGGAGCTGTGGAAAGATTTATTAATTCTAAAGGCTAAATTGAATTCAAAATATCCCATTTTGTTCA
>NW_011489846.1:0-362 GCF_000754665.1 Bison bison bison | reverse complement strand
CCAGTAAATCAGTTCTTCGCATCAGGTGGCCAAAGTATTAGAGTTTCAGCAATACAGTCATAAGGTGCCTTAAAAGAGTGAGAGGAAGGAGATGTGATGTGGAAGGCAACATGTTAGGATCAGAAAAAGATGTGAAGATGCTACACTGTTGGCTTTGAAGATGGAAGAAGGGGTTTGGGAAAATGGAGGAATGAACTAAGGAAGGATTGTATTCTATGTACCATGCAAGTGGTCTCCAGAGCTGGAAAGGACAAGGAAATGGATTGTTTGTGCCCTGAGCCTTTAGATTGGAATACATCTCTGCCAGTGCTTTGATTTTCACCAAATGAGACCAGTGTTGGACTTCTGACCTCTAGAACAAT
>NW_011489845.1:18699-19101 GCF_000754665.1 Bison bison bison | reverse complement strand
TGATGCAAAAACAAGACAAAGACATCACAAAAAATGAAATTGCAAGTCAATATCACTGATGAACATAGATGCAAATATTCTCAACAAAATTCTAGCAAACAAAATTCAACATGTTAGAAAGATCACACACCATGACCAAGTCAGGTTTATTCCAGGGATGCATGGATTCTTCAGTATATGCCAATCTGCCAATGTGACACACCATATTAGCAAATTAAAAGATAAAAGACAGCAAAAGAGACACAGATGTATAGAACAGTCTTTTGGACTCTGTGGGAGAGGGAGAGGGTGGGATGATTTGGGAGAATGGCATTGAAACATGTATAATATCATATATGAAATGAATCACCAGTCCAAGTTCGATGCATGATACTGGTTGCGTTGGGGCTGGTGCACTAAGAC
>NW_011489845.1:13759-14471 GCF_000754665.1 Bison bison bison | reverse complement strand
GAAATTAGAAAAGCAAAAACTAATAGTTCATCAATTCCAAACTGACCCAAATGTTTCTTAGTGAAGAAATA
Organism: Bison bison bison; assembly: GCF_000754665.1. Lineage (NCBI taxonomy): Eukaryota > Metazoa > Chordata > Mammalia > Artiodactyla > Bovidae > Bison > Bison bison. The sequence goes on along the minus strand of NW_011489845.1, from coordinate 14,400 downwards.
TTATATGTTATCCTTGAGGGAAAACAAACCATTTGATTTCTGCTGCTATGAGAGAAATCACCTGGCTCCATGAAGTGAGGGAAGATCACAGGGTAGAACTCTTTCTTAATTCCATTTTCATCTTTACCCTCATTCACTTCTTGAGGCAGTGGTTTCTTCAATTCCTTAACCATTGGGAAGTCTGGTAGTGTGAACTATTCTGTTTCAGGACTCCCCTCTTCTGTTGGCTTAGTACTTCATTTTTTCAAGTATGATAAGTCTCTTACCAGCTTATATACCCTCAATTCGGCTCCCTATAGTTGGTTGCTAACGTATTTCCTCATCATTTCCCTTGATATTGTGCACAAAGCACACCTGAATGTTTACATTTCTATTTGGATAATGGTATATGTATGGCTGAGTCCCTTTGCTGTCCATCTGAAACGATCACAACATTGTTAATTGGCTACATACTCCAATATGAAATTAAAAGTTTAAAAAATTAAAAACTAAAAATGCTTCAAATGGGATTATAATGAAATCCATTTATGCATGTAGATGTGTTTTTATTGATATAGTTGATGTTCAGTATTATATGTTTCAGGTATATAACATAGTGATTGACAATTTTTAAAGGTTACATTCCATTTTATATTTATTAT
>NW_011489845.1:8494-9970 GCF_000754665.1 Bison bison bison | reverse complement strand
GTTCTCTTCTAGGAGTTGTGTGGTGTCTTGTCCTATATTTAAGTCTTTAAGCCATTTTAAGTTTTTTTTCTGTGTGGTATGAAGGTGTGTTCTAACCTCACTGATTTAGAACAACTGGTTCTAATTTTCCCAATGCCAATTCGTGAAGGGACTTTTTTTCCATTGCATATTTTTGCCTCCTTTGTCAAAAATTAGTTGACTGTAGGTATATGGAATTATTCTAGGACTCTCTATTCTATTCCATTGATCCATATGTCTATCTTGTGCCAATACCATGCTGTTTTGATTACTGTAGCTTTGTAGTATGTTTTGAAATCTAGGAGGGTTATGTCTCCTGCATTGTTATCTTGTCTCAGGATTGCTTTGGGAATTCTGAATCTTTTATGGTTCCATATAAATTTTAGGATTATTTGTTCTAGTTCTGTGAAAAATGTCATGGGTAATTTGATAAGGATAGCACTGAATTAGTAGATTTCTTTGGGTAGTATGGCCATTTTAACAATGTTAACTCCTCCAATCCAAAAACATGAGATAACTTTCAATTTCTTTAAATTATCTTCAGTTTCCTTTATTAATATTTTATATTTATCAGCATATAGTTCTTTCATGTCCTTGTCAAGTTTATTCCTATTTTATTTTTTGGATGAAATTATGGTACAACTCACATCCATATATGTCTACTAGGAAAACCATACCTTTGACTATACAGACTTTTGTCGGCAAAGTAATGTCTCTTTTTTAATATGCTGTCTAGGTTGGTCATAGCTTTTCCTCAAGGAGCATACGTCTTTTTTAATTTCATGGCTACAGTCACCATCTGCAGTGATTTAGGAGCCCCCCAAAATAAAGTCTGTCACTGTTTCCATTGTTTCCCCATCTATGTGCCATGAAGTGATGGTACCAGATGCCACAATCTTAGTCTCTTGAATGTTCAGTTTTAAGACAACTTTTTCACTCTCCTCTTTCACCTTCATCAAGAGATTCTTTAGTTCCCTTCACTTTCTGCCATAAAGGTGGTGTAATACCGATGGCCAATAAACACATATAGATGGCTAATAAACATACAGATGGCCAATAAACACATGAAATAATGCTTGACATTATTAGAAACATGTAAATCAAAATTACAATGAGGCATCACCTCACACCTGTCAGAATGGATATAATTTTTAAAAATCTACAAACAGTAAATCCTGGAGAGGATGTGAAGAAAAGGGAACCCTCTTGCACTGTTGGTGGAAATGTAAATTGATACAGCCACTATGGAGAAAAGTATGAAGATTCCTTAAAAACACTAGGAATAAAACTACCATATGACCCAACAATACCATTATTAGAAATATACCCTGAGAAAATCATAATTAAAAAAACACATGTACCCCAATATTCATTGAAGGACTATTTACAGTAGCCAAGACATGGAACCAACCTAGACATCCATCAGCAGATGAATGGATAAATAAGATGTGATGTATG
>NW_011489845.1:4567-5188 GCF_000754665.1 Bison bison bison | reverse complement strand
TGGGTCGTATGGCAGTTCTATTTCCAGTTTTTTAAGGAATCTCCACACTGTTCTCCATAGTGGCTGTACTAGTTTGCATTCCCACCAACAGTGTATAACAGCACTCTGAGATGTGAGAAAGAGTGTATTAACAGTTAAATGAAATTCAATTTTTGAATATCCATATTGCTTTCTGGTCAAAATTTTATTTTACAACTGCTTGAGTGGTAGGAATATATTCACTTCTTCCAACAGTACAGTTTTCAGTTTTAGGTTGATTTTTCAACTTTAAATTTTGTTTTGGGGTATAGCCAATTAACAAAGTTGTGATAGTTTCAAGTGAACAGTAAAGGGACTCAGCTATGTATTATACATACATACATAGAATAGGTCTTTATTAGTTATCCATTTTAATTATAGCAGTGTGTATAGGCAACCAAATTGGTTCTCTAAGTCTATGACTCTCTTTTTCTGTTTTGTAAGTTCATTTGTAATTTCTTTTTAGATTCCACATATGAGGAATATCATATTATATTTCTCCTCCTCTGCCTTGACTTACTTCACTCAGTATGATAATGTCTAGGTCCATCTATGTTGCTGCAAATGGCATTACTTCATTCTTTTTAATGACTGAGTAATATT
>NW_011489845.1:0-403 GCF_000754665.1 Bison bison bison | reverse complement strand
CAGCATATTAAAAAGCAGAGACATAACTTTGCCAGCAAAGGTTCGTCTAGTCAAGGCTATGGTTTTCCCAGTGGTCATATATGGATGTGAGAGTTGGACTATAAAGAAAGTTGAGTGCTGAAGAATTGATGCTTTTGAACTGTGGTGTTGGGGAAGATTCTTGAGAGTCCCTTGGATTGCAAGGAGATCCAACCAGTCCATTCTAGGGGGGAGATCAGTCCTGGTTGTTCATTGGAAAGACTGATTTTGAAGCTGAAGCTCCAATACTTTGGCCACCTGATGCGAAGAGCTGACTCATTTGAAAAGACCATGATGCTGGGAAAGATTGAGGGCAGGAGGAGAAGGGGAAGCAGAGGATGAGATGACTGGATGGCATCACCGACTCGATGGACATGGGTTTGGT
>NW_011489844.1:19854-20242 GCF_000754665.1 Bison bison bison | reverse complement strand
TTTTTTAAGCCAATCTTTTAAAAATTAATAAATTTATTTTAATTGGAGGATAATTACTTTATAATATTGTGATGATTTTTTGCCACACATCAATATGAATTGGCCATCAGTATACATGTGTCCCCTCCATCCTGAACCTCCCTCCCAACATCCCTCTCCACCCTATCTCTCCAGGTTGTCACAGAGCACAAGTTTTGGGCGCCCAGCATCATACATCACACAGGCTATCTATTTTGCATATGATAATGTATACGTTTCAATGCCATTCTCTCAAATCATCCCAGTCTTTTAAAGTTACTTTATTCACTTTCAGTCTGTATGTGTCCCCTGTTTTGAGGTGGGTCTCTTGTAGACAACATATGTAGGGGTCTTGTTTTTGTATCCATTC
>NW_011489844.1:18389-18812 GCF_000754665.1 Bison bison bison | reverse complement strand
CCTTTATCTGCTGGGTATTCCTCTGTCTCTTCATCTTGTTTAAATTGCTGAGTTTGGGAGTCCTTTCTGTATTCTGGCAAAAGTGAAGGGCTGGAAAAGGATTTTCCATGCAAATTGGGACCAAAAGAAAGCAGGAGTCACAATACTCGTATCAGATAAATTAGACTTTAAAACAAAGGCTGTGAAAAGAGACAAAGAAGGTCACTACATAATGATCAAAGGATCAATCCAAGAAGAAGATATAACAGTTATAAATATATATCCACCCAACATGGGAGCACCGCAGTATGTAAGACAAATCCTAACAAGTATGAAAGGAGAAATTAACAATAACACAATAATAGTGGGAGACTTTAATACCCCACTCACACTTATGGATAGATCAACTAAACAGAAAATTAACAAGGGGGAAAAAAAAAAAAA
>NW_011489844.1:13298-16818 GCF_000754665.1 Bison bison bison | reverse complement strand
ATTTTTTCCCTTCCCTTTTCCATGAGAACTATCTTGGGCTAGGCTTCTGGAGGATGAACATGCTCAGGAAGCAGAGATAAGTGGTTCCCACTAAGATTTTCATAGACCATAAATAGTTGTGTCTATCTCTTCCAGTAGATATAAGCTCTTGGAGAGTTATAACTATTCATTTCAGTATCCTCTGAGTCTGGGAAAATGTCAAGTACATAATAAGTATTTGGCAAAATGCTAATAGAAGGGATAAATAAACAAATGATCAACATTGATGAGTTGAAGACCAAAAAGAGGCAAAACAAATGTGTTACTGCATAATAATTTATTGCCAATGTAAGATTATTTTTATTGGAAAAAAGGAATGCTAAATTATGTGATTAAACTTTGAGACTATTTAAAATAAATAGAAAATTTTCAACTAGATTGAGTTGGCATATGGTTCTTCTTTGGAGTATCTTAATTAGAATTAAGGAAAGACCATCTCTTATTTCTCCAAAGAATGTGTTATCTTCCTTAAGCAATATCTGAAAAGTAGGGAGAAAGAAAGAAAAAGTATTATTTATCCCTGATTTAATGAGAAACCTTTGGAAAATTCTTTTTAGCCTTTACATTATACCTTTTGGTTTATTTATTTTTTAGTATGCAGTAATTAGCTAATCTTGGCAATATCCTTGTGAATGGCAAGAGCTATTACCCACAATGCACAGCCAAGCAAGGTATTTAAACACAAATAAGAATTCTTAATAATACAAAGAAGGAAAGCCTTGATACTTGGCCATGATATCAGAAAAGATGGAAGGTAGTGTCAGTTTTCTTAGAAAATTGGCACTGGACAATTTTATTCCACTGTATTTTTGTTATGACAGGACTTAATTTCCTACTGACATTTTTTTTCAGGAAAAGTTCTGGATCATTTCAGGAACAGAGGATTATAATTTGTTGGGTGTCTGCAGAGGCCTTTTTACTGCAGTGAAAGAAAAGGGTAATAGGGAGTCAGAACATATTAATAAAGGGTTTGGGAATAACCAAGAGATAGGAAAGCAAATCTCTTTTCATCATATCTCTTTTCTATGCTCTCCATGACCTCCGTATTTATTGTGTTCTCTGAAATGTAGTGCTATACTTGTAATTAAGAATGGGTTCTACATGTGCTCTTTACTTGCAAACATGTAGTTGCTACCATGGCAACAGCAAAGGAACCAACAGAAGAGACACTCTCTGATTAATGTAATTACACAGCAAGCTCTATAATACCCTTAAACACCATTTATTTCTGCATGAAGAAGACATTAAAATGGGTATTATGTTCAGCAAGTTAACATCCCCAAATTCTTTAGGATCATGTGACTTTTTATATAATGATTAAAATAATATTTATCTTGTTCATTCAAGATCAGCATCTAGGAATAGCTGTTGTATTTCAGTTAAACTCAATTCCTCAGAATAATTGTTGACTGCCAGCTATGGTCAGGAGCTATTTAGGCCTGCAAATGTTACAACCATGTATATGATATGATCCTTGCCGAAGGATCTGTTGAAGACCTCACAGTCTAACAGACCCAGATTATTACCAAGCAAATATAATTTTTTAAAACATGGAAAGTTACAGTAGACTAGAAAAACACTATTGATCCTTATAAGCTGTTAAGACATATTGTATCAGTCAGAGTTTCTGCTGGAAACAGATGGCACACTCAAATTGAGTATTCTGAGAAGACTTTAATAAAGGTACTATTAACAAGAAGTGAGCAGGGTTCAGGGAAACCAGAGTTACAGAAGACAGTAACAGCAAGGTACCATCAACCCTGAAGGGACAAGAGAAGGAGAAACAAGGGAACCTGTAAAGAAAAATAGATTACATGATAGAAACTGTGATTTTCAGTTCAGGAGGTGGCCAGCCATAGTGACCCTACAAAGAGAATCAGGGGAATAAGGAGAGTCAGAGGAATAAATATTAGGACCTTCCTTTTTTACTGCCTTCTAATCTTCAGCTATTGCTCCTCCCATAGTCTGAACAGGAGGCCAGAGGGTGAGTAAACCTATTGACATAATTTACATAGCTCGGGCTCCCAGAATACAAAGTAGATAGAGAAGAGTGGAGAGTAGATCTGGGGAGGGATATGAGAAGGGAAATGGAGGATATTCAGTATACATATACAGATGTGTGCATACTTACCAAAAGCACACACACAGAGACATCTACACAATATACCCCAGATACATATATCTGTATAGGCAAACATTTATTTTTGCTTATAGCATCTATATCCCCTCTTCTTTTTTCTGAGAATGTCTCCAGGTACTTTTATATTTGCACAAGATCCATGAGGTCTGAGATAATTTCTGTCTCTAGCACCATATAGTTTCTGAATTAATTTTTAGATGAAGATGAAATTTCGATAAATGTGACCCTGTGCATCATTTTTGTCTCCAAGTGGCATATGGGCTAAATTACTTACAGGTGTGTGTCATCACTATTCCTAGACTATGTCCCCATGAAACTATGCTGCTATGGGAAGAGATCTGAAATGGGAGTTAGGAGACAAGCACTTATGAGCTTGTACTGAGTTTCTGAGTTTACTTCATTGACTCAGCTAAATGGAGGCACCAGCATGAGACCACAGAACAAGAAGATAGAAAAGTTGGGATATCTCTTCCCTATTTCACTCATCTCTGTGCCTTGGTTCGGGCTGTGGTCAAATCTCTCCATGAGTATAGCTTCTGCTCCGTGTCTCCTCCATGGTTTCAGCTCTCAGTAGTTTATGTGATACTATTTCCTCCCATTACCTCTTCAATCCTAGGGTTGGTAATGGCTTCCAGTTATGACTCATCCTTGGATGCCTCAACCGTCCTTGTTGTTTTCCTAAACCCCATTCACATATCTGAATGTAGTCCTTTATTAAAATCTCCTCATTGAGTCACCCAGTAGAATTCTATTTCCTGCCAGAACCCTGACTGATATACTTCTCTATTAGAAATTGCTAAAAACTATAGTGCAGTTGAAGGGTAGATATGAATTCCTTGTATAGAGATAGGAATAGTAGGACAGGAAATGAGCCTTCTTTCCTGTCCATAGTCCTGAATCTTAGTGCCAAGATAAAGAGTTTTCCCTCTTTTGTAAAATTTATAATGAAACACAAACACAGCTGACTCTCTGGTTCCTGGGGTATCAAGGATGCTGTAAGCTATTCATACACACTATAAAGACTTATACTGTGAGCAATATGTGACCAATTAATTTTGCTTCTATGTATTACTTAGTAACAAAACAAAATAATGAAAAAGAAACTGTGATACTTAATTCCAGGTAATATACTGATATTTCATAGAAGCCAAAGCCAAAACAACTCTTGGAGGGTAATTCCTCTCAAGTTGATTCTTCTTGAACATGAGATTTTGGTCAACACCAAAATCAGATTGATTATATTCTTTGCAGCCAAAGATGGAGAAACTCTATGCAGTCAGCAAAAACATGACTGGGAGCTGACTGTGGCTCAGATCATGAACTCCTTATTGCAAAATTCAG
>NW_011489844.1:9362-11278 GCF_000754665.1 Bison bison bison | reverse complement strand
GGGAGGCCTGGTGTGCTGTGATTCATGGGATCAGAAAGAGTCGGACACGACTGAGCGACTGAACTGAACTTCAGTGCAATGACTCTGGACTCTTAACTACTAGTTCAGCATCCTCTTTCATACCTGGAAACTGCACAGAACCTAGAAACTTAGAACCCTAAAAAATTAATTATTTTACCCTTCAGTCCTATGCCATTACTTGGTTAGCCTCTTTCATAATGCTTCTTGAAATATGCAATTCACTTCCCTATGGTGCTATCATATTTCTTCATGGCTCTCCCTTATGTTGATTCAGATCAATCTTCCTGAAGCTTTCACCCATTGATCCAAGTTCTGTCCCTTGAGGTCATGAAGAACAAATCACATCCAGCTTGCATGTGACACTTCTTTAGATACCTGAATTCAGTTATCAAAAGTGTTTCCCTTGCCCCCATATTCTTCTCCAGAGCTTACTAATCAAATTCTTTAAAATGTTTACCATGCCGTATGGCTTTGGGTATCTAAATCTCCAGTCTATTTATCTCTATTCCCAAGCTCAAAGTGTGTCTCCAAGCATTATTAATGGCTGTGTTAGCTGTGACTATGAGTAGACTTCCATTTCTGTCCTTTTCTAGGGGAGGTGCTATTTTGAGAAGAAATGGTAGATATTTTACATTGTAAAATATCATTGTAACCTCACAATGATAGAAGAAAAGGAAGTGGCACTTAATGGAGAAGATGAATGGAAAAAGGACTAAGGATCCTAGGAACAAATTTCTAATATAATATCCTTTTTCCAGTGCTGAGATAAAAAAAATACATATAGATAGCGATAAATAGATTTATGGCAGGCATCTCAACATGATAGTTTGTGGTTTCTCTGTCACCAGCCTCTTTCATGAATTATGATACTCATTAGAATGACTGTAAATATGAAACAAACAAACAGAAACCCTCAACTGAGCTCCCACAGGTGATGAGACCACAGTTTTTGAAGCTTCCTGAGCACAGTCCCATAGAGTTAATAAAACCAGGAGGGTGAAGGGGAGCGGGAGAAGAGCACAACTAGTAAAGGGCAGCAAGGTATTCAATACAAATAAAGCTATTATTTTTTTTCAGATGATAAATGGTTTTATAATAATGACTTTTTACCCTTGATTATCTTAGACTTTTACCTTATAGTTATCTTTACTTTTGCCCGATTTTGAACTTTAAATAAATGGAGTCATGCAACATGATGTCTTTTCCAACTTCATTCTCTGATTTTTATGTTTTAGAAATTCACCCATGTTGTGCTGTGTAACTCTAGCTGATTCATTTTACTGCTCTGTAGTATTACATTGTATACATATACTGTAATTTATTTACCCATGATTAGTGAATAACTGTAGGGTTGTTTAACTTTTTGATGATATGAGCATGCATGTGCTGCTATAAACTTATACATGTCTCCTGATACACATGTACAAGAGTTTCTCTAGATTAGTCCCTTTATTTATTTTTATCATTTTTATTTTTTATGTTAGAATTCTTCAAAAATTGTAAGAATAAATTAATCTGTATTCATAGTTGTTATTTTTCACAGAATCATTTGGCAAGAAGTTACAGACATGATATCTCTTGACCTAAAAATACTTCAACATGTGTTTCCCAGGAATAATGCATTCTTTTAAATAACCATAATAAAATTATTCAATTTGGGACATTTATCACTGATATGATAGCATTATCTTATATAACATAATCATTCAAATTTCTTGAATTGTTTTATTTATGTCCTTTAATGCTTTTTATTTTTATCCAAGGTCACTTGTTGCATTTATTTGCCAAATTTTTTTAGTCTTCTTTAATTAAGAACAATTTTTTGGACTGAATTTTACCATTACTATGTTGATCTTTTGGAAGAATAGAGGTCAATTGGTTTGTAGTGCTTGCAT
>NW_011489844.1:8772-9035 GCF_000754665.1 Bison bison bison | reverse complement strand
GTTATATAAAAATCCAAATCTGCTGTAGATGTCTAATTAAAAAAGTGTGAGTAGTTTTTGGTTACTTGAACTATTCTTGTTGACATGCTAGTTTTAGAGAATAAAGAGGAGTAACATGGATTTTTTTCTGCAAGTGTGGATCAAGTTGCTTCAATTATGTCCGACTCCTGGTGACCCTAAGGACTATAGCCTGCCAGGCTCCTCTATCCATGGGATTCTCCAGGCAAGAATACTGGAGTGGGTTGCCATTTCCTTCTCCAGGG
>NW_011489844.1:6496-6774 GCF_000754665.1 Bison bison bison | reverse complement strand
AGAACATGTCCTAATAAATTACTTACACACAAATCTTCATCTCATGATCTGCTCCTGGAGACCCAACATGAGAGAATATTCTATGCTTATTGCTTATCAGGGTAGAGTTATTTCAAAAGAAATACAAAGGGCAAAGAAAGGAGTCAGTGTTCAGCTTTTTAGGCTCAAAACAGCCCTTTGAATCTCCCCAAAGAGATGATAATGTTGAGAGTAAAAAATTTTGAGTTGAAGAGTCAGAGCCTCAAGGGTTCAGTAGACAATGTTAATGACATAAATAG
>NW_011489844.1:4565-6030 GCF_000754665.1 Bison bison bison | reverse complement strand
TTGGCCCCCTGATGCGAAGAGCTGACTCATTGGAAAAGTCCCTGATGCTGGGAAAGATTAAAGGTGGGAGGAGAAAGGGACGACATAGGATGAGATGTCATAGGATGAGATGATTAGATTTCATCACCAACTCAGTGGACATGAGTTTGGTAAACTCCTGGAGTTGATGATGGACAGGGAGACCTGGCGTGCTACAGTCCATGGGGTCACGAAGAGTGGGACACGACTGAGCGACTGAACTGAACTGAACCAAATGACCTGTCCACTTCATCTATTCTTTCATGTGTGTATGCTTATTTTCTCAGTCATGTCTGACTCTTTGCAACCCCATGGACTATAGGCCACCAGGCTCCTCTGTCCATGGGATTCTCCAGGCAAGAATATTGGAGTGCGTAGTGATTCCCATTCCCTTCTCCAGGTATCTTCACACCCCAGGGACTGAATCTGGGTCTCCTGCATTGTAGGTGGATTCTTTATCATCTGAGCCACCAGGGAAGCCCATTCTTTCACAAGCATTCACAGAACATTTGGACATGTGTATACTGAAAAGAGGAGAAGGCAATGGCACCCCACTCCAGTACTCTTGCCTGGAAAATCCATGGGCAGAGGAGCCTGGTAGGCTGCAGTCCATGGGGTCGCTGAGGGTCGGACATCACTGAGCGACTTCACTTTCACTTTTCACTTTCATGCATTGGAGAAGGAAATGGCAACCCACTCCAGTGTTCTTGCCTGGAGAATCCCATGAACGGAGAAGCCTGGTGGACTGCCGTCTATGGGGTCGCACAGAGTCGGACACGACTGAAGTGACTTAGCAGCAGCAGCAGCAGCAGCATACTGAAAAGAACAAGCTGGTCTCTGCTCTTAAGGACTAGAAATTCTAATAGGGGGAACCCAACGTTGACAGACTTATTCTCAGAGGATATAATGAGAGCAGAGAGAAAGAGAGCTTGTGACTGGGGAGACTAAGGTTTGCATAAAGAGCAATTGACCTGAAGGAAAAGGAGAGTACGCAAAACTTAATATCCTCCTATAAAATTCATGGTGATGCAAGAGGGCACAGGAGTTAAATCTACCAAATATGCAGGGTATGATTATATTCTGAAACATTATCCTGTGTTTCTTTCCCTATTATTTCTTGTTTCTCAAACTGATCATTCATTCAGATAATGGTAAACATAGTCCTAACAGATACTGACAGAGCAGAATTTGCAGACTGGGATTTTATGCCAGTCTCCACATTCTCTCCCTTCTTTTCTCCTCTCCCAGAAGGCAACTCTTAACCAGTTACTGATAGGATGAGAGGATAAATATTCCAACTCATGTCCCATGAGGGGGATCACTTTGGGAAGTGACCTCCACTGTCTCTGGGGATAGACTCGGATAAAGTCAAAGTTACCCTCATATAAGACTTAGCTTAATATTACACACTTGCTTGGCCTCCTTCCTTTCTGTATTCCAATTTTAT
>NW_011489844.1:0-414 GCF_000754665.1 Bison bison bison | reverse complement strand
GTTTGCTGTAGGTTTATCATATATGGCTTTTATTATGTTGAGGTACATTCCTTCTATGCCTGCTTTCTGGAGGGTTTTTTTTTTTTTTATCATAAGTGGATGTTGAATTTTGTCAAAGGCTTTCTCTGCATCTACTGAGATAATCATATGGTTTTTATCTTTCAATTTGTTAATATGGTGTATTGCATTGATTGATTTGTGAATACTGAAGAATCCTTGCATCCCTGGGATAAAGCCTACTCGGTCATGATGTATGATCTCTTTAATATGTTGTTGGATTCTGTTTGCTAGAATTGTGTTAAGGATTTTTGCATCTGTGTTCATCAGTGATATTGGCCTATAGTTTTCCTTTTTTGTGTGGCATCTTTGTCTGGTTTTGGTATTAGGGTGATGGTGGCCTCATAGAATGAGTTT
>NW_011489843.1:4846-5389 GCF_000754665.1 Bison bison bison | reverse complement strand
TCATCAGTGTATATAGTATTCTGCCAGCCCCATAGATGAAAGGTGAATTTTTAAATTACATTTAATATTCTTTGATTCTTCTTGCATAAGACACCATACAGTAGTAATGATTTATTGGCTAACAATTTGACCTGCTTGCTACTATTAATAATGGTAACATTATATTGATTGATTTTTGTATGTTATGGAGTATAATCCTTTTTATATATTCCTGGATAGCTTCCTAGTATTATCTTGACAAATTTTGCATCCCTATTCATAAGGAATGTCGGTCTATAGTTTTCTTTCCTTCAGTTGTCTTTGTCTGGTTTTAATATCAGGGTAATAGTGACTTCTTAGAATGAGTTGAGAAAGTTTTCTTCTGTTCTATTTTTGAAACAGTTATGAAGGATTGTTCAGTTCAGTTCAGTCGCTCAGTTGTGTCCAACTCTTTGCGACCCCATGAACCGCAGCATGCTAGGCCTCCCTGTCCATCACCAACTGCCAGAGTCTACCCAAACCCGTGTCCATTGAGTCAGTGATGCCATCCAACCATCTCATCCT
>NW_011489843.1:0-834 GCF_000754665.1 Bison bison bison | reverse complement strand
CATTTCTCTGGTAATGAGTGATGTTGAGCATCTTTTCATGTGTTTGTTAGCCATCTGTATGTCTTCTTTGGAGAACTGTCTGTGTAGTTCTTTGGCCCAGTTTTTGATTGGGTCACTTATTTTTCTGGAATTGAGCTGCAGGAATTGCTAGTACATTTTTGAGATTAATTCTTAGTCAGTTGCTTTGTTTGCTATTATTTCCTCCCATTCTGAAGGCTGCCTTTTCACCTTGCTTATGGTTTCCTTTGTTGTGCAAAAGCTTTTAAGTTTAATTAGGTCCCATTTGTTTATTTTTGCTTTTATTTCCTTTACTCTGGGAGGTGGGTCATAGAAGATCCTGCTGTGATGTATGTCAGAGAGTGTTTTGCCTCTGTTTTCCTCTAGGAGTTTTATAGTTTCTGGTCTTACATTTAGATCTTTAGTGATGAGAACTTTTAAGATCTATGCTCTTAGCCACTTTCAAGTATACAATACAGTATCATTAACTATAGTCATGTGCTATATGCTGTATCCCCAGGACTCATTTATCTTGTAACTGAAAGTTTGTACCTTTTGACCATCTTCACCCCATTTCAAGGATGAAGGTGATCAAATTTTCTATTTCTTCCAGAAATTTTGCCTAAGTCACCTAATTTGGCAGCATGCAATTATTCATAGTGTTCTCTTGGTATTTTTATTTAAGTAAGGCAAATAGTAATTTCCCCTATTTCATTTCTGATTTTAATAAATTATCTCACCTTTTGTCTTAGCCTATGTAAAGGTTTGTCCATTTTGTCTATATTTTTAAGATTCAGCTTTTGGTCAATTTTCTATACTTTTTTATTGTTTATTTTA
>NW_011489842.1:4691-6544 GCF_000754665.1 Bison bison bison | reverse complement strand
TTGAGCCAATGCTTGCTGCCAAGTTTCCACATCCCCTGTATTGTATCCTTGGAAGTGTATTAATTAATAGAGTTGGTATACAGAAAAAATAAGTAGTGGCCTTGGTGTTAACAACTTTAGACCCTTAAGGTAATAAATTCTTTCCTTTGTTATAAGCCCACTGCACCTTTGCCCTATAGGAATGCAACTTTATCTAACACCTTCAGAGGATGGCGCCAAACTTTAAAATAATTACTCTAAGAGAAAGTAAATCTTATGGTTGACAAACCTTTATCAGAGTCATAAAACGTTAACAGGCCTTCTGGCCAGAAGATGATGTAAATCACCTAAACCATTTGTATACGATAAGTTTGCAGAAAAGAAAGCCTGGTCTCAATAAGGATCAAAGACTGCTGATGTTGTATGGTTTCACACCCCCTATTATCCTCTATGCACAACTTAAGGTATATACGCTCCCTTTGAAAATAAAGCTACGGGCCTTGCTCAAAGCTTGGTCTCCCCATGTCATTCTTTCTTGTTTCTTTTTCTCTCCTTTTCTTTTCTGTTCTTCCTTCAGGACATTTAATTGGAGCGTGGGAGTCCTCTGGGACCACTACTTGCCTGGGCTTCTAAGACCCACTTGAGAAGGTGCCTAAGGTGGGGCACCTTCAGCGATTCGAGAGGGTGCCTGTGGCCTCCACGGTCAGAGCAAACCTGATGTCATGGGTTTTATTGACTTTCTGTGTAAACCAGTTATAATGAGCCTCTAATCTCTCTGCTTTGCTATTCTTTTTGCCAATGCCGTCCTCCCGAGGGAATCCCTGGATCCTACTGGGGCTGGACCCCGGTAAGAAGACTCTTGAGAGTCCCTTGGACTGAAAGGAGATCCAACCAGTCCATCCTAAAGGAGATCAGTCCTGGGTGTTCATTGGAAGAACTGATGTTGAAGCTGAAACTCCATTACTTTGGCCACCTGATATGAAAAGCTGACTATTTGAAAAGACCCTAATGCTGGGAAAGATTGAGGGCAGGAGGAAAAGGGGATGACGGAGAATGAGATGGTTGGATGGGCATCATCTATTCAATCGACATGGGTTTGGGTAAACCCCGGGAGTTTGTGATGGACAGGGAGGCCGGGCGTGTTGCGGTTCATGGGGTTGCAAAAAATCGGACATGACTGAGCCACTGAACTAAGCTGATTCTTAAAAACCTCATGGTTAACATAATCAATGATAAAAGACTGAAAGATTCCCCAAAAGTCACAGAATAAGACAAAGATGGCTGCTTTCACCTCTGCTATTCAACAATTTAGGTAAGTTCTAGCCAGAGACACTTCATAATCAAATTCAAAAGGCAAAGTTCAAATTCTAAATATAGTTAGAAATAAATCACTAAACATTTACAAGCTGACCCAGAAAAGATTAGCAGCTGGCTTCTCATTGGAAATCAACAAGTCCGGAATGCATTGGGATGACATATTCAAAGTTCTGACAGAAAAAATCTGTCAACCAAGAATTCTATACCCAGTAAAACTACCCTTAAAATACGAAGGATAAATACATTTCTAGATAAACAAAATTTAAATTTATCATCAACATACTTGACTTACACATTCTACTTAAGTGAGTCCTCCAGCTGAATTTAAAGGCTAAATCATAATTTGAATTCATATGAATTGAAACACTTTAGAATTGGTGCTTTTGAACTGTGGTATTGGAGAAGACTCTTGAGAGTCCCTTGGACTGCAAGGAGATCCAACCAGTCCATTCTAAAGGAGATCAGCCCTGGGTGTTCTTTGGAAGGAATGATGCTAAAGCTGAAACTCCAGTGCTTTGGCCACCTCATGCGAAGAGTTGACTCATTGGAAAAGACTC
>NW_011489842.1:316-769 GCF_000754665.1 Bison bison bison | reverse complement strand
TAAAAGATTTTCACAAATGCTGGTCGGGGTCCTTGGCTAAGAGGAGACTCTGCCTTGGGCCCGTCGGTGTAATAAACTGCACTCCACTATCTGCATTGTCCTTCTGAGTGAGTTTGTTTCCTGGAATGCATGGCTACAACAGTGTGACACAGCAAAGCAGACTTAAAGGAGTATAGACTTTGATGTTGAATCAGTATTTCCTGTTCAACCTGAATCTAGATTTTCTCATCTGTAAATGGTGAATAATAACAGCTACCTTATGTAATTTTGTTAGGTTAAATCATAATATTTGAGGTAAGTGCTTGGCATATACCTGGGCCCCAGTGTAGATAGAGCTATCACTGTTATTAGTGAGAGGGTAACAGGCAGCACAGAGAAGGCAATGGCACCCTACTCCAGTACTCTTGCCTGGAAAATCCCATGGACGGAGGAGCCTGGTAGGTTGCAGTCCAT
>NW_011489842.1:0-216 GCF_000754665.1 Bison bison bison | reverse complement strand
GACAGAGGAGCCTGGTGGGCTGCCGTCTATGGAGTTGCACAGAGTCAGACATGACTGAAGCGACTTAGCAGCAGCAGCAGCAGCAACAGGCAGCAAGGCCAGGGATCTCCAAACAGAGGAAATAGGCTGCAAGTGTCAGAAATTTTTTCTCTCTCTCTCAAGCGGCAGGAGGAAACAAACTCTAAGTGTTAGATTTTTTTCCCCCTTCTCTATACA
>NW_011489841.1:18167-18870 GCF_000754665.1 Bison bison bison | reverse complement strand
TTCCCTGTGGCTTCTTCCCTTTACGCTGATCTCCTGCACCTAGTCTGCATTCTTGGTATCTTCTCTGCCCACAGTCCCTGGCACAGGCACTCCACATGGCACTGGCCCATGATAGTACTAAAAGGGGCTCTCCCGTCTCTTCATTGCCCACCCCCCCAATAGCAGGAGAGCTTTGTTTCTGAGGACAGAGATTCATTTCACAACTATATATTGTGTGCCTACTATGTGATAGGCTGCTGTAGACTCAGGGGATAGAGCAGTGAACAAGACAAACATTTCTGCTCTGCCTTCCTGAGGTTATATTCCTGTAGATGACAGGCTGGATTAATTGAATGTTTTACAAGTGTGTACAAATTAAAGAAAGATAAAGAGAGGATGTTATGAAAAAAGGAAGGAAAGAAGGAGAAGACTCTTGTGGGTAGTGGGCTTTCTTATTTTCCTGTCAGTTCACTAGTCTTGCTTGGGTGTCTCTTTCTGCCAGTACTCACAAGGAGCCAAATTCCTGCAGACTCAAATCCAGGGCAGCTGAAGCTCCCAACTTGCTTTCACACTTGCAATTTCCTTTGTAAAGTTAAAATTGTTGAAAAAGACATGGAGTTGCCAGTAGATGCCAATGAACTCAAGATTTTACTTCAAGAAATCAGATCACCTTTTGAATGCAAAACCAGTTTATATTCCAGTATTCCTTCTCCCTCCACAACTG
>NW_011489841.1:13268-14335 GCF_000754665.1 Bison bison bison | reverse complement strand
AGCTTGTGCTTCCTCCAGCCCAGTGTTTCTCATGATGTACTCTGCATATAAGTTAAATAAGCAGGGTGACAATATACAGCCTTGATGTACTCCTTTTCCTATTTGGAACCAGTCCCTTGTTCCATGTCCAGTTCTAACTGTTGCTTTCTGACATGCATATAGGTTTCTCAAGAGGCAGGTCAGGTGGTCTGGTATTCCCATCTCTTTCAGAATTTTCCACAGTTTATTGTGATCCACACAGTCAAAGGCTTAGATCTGGGTTAGGAGAACAAAAAGAATGAGGAAAATCTGGGCTTTGAGATTGAGGCAAAAAGACAATGTAGTAGAAAAATAGGCTTCTTGACCATCAAAAGGCATCATCAACTCTGGAAGAGAGAAGGTATGTATAAGGAAGCAAGCAAGGGCTATTGCTTAATGCCAAGATCCCAAATTTAAGAAGGATAGATCGGGGGAAGGGTTTACAGAAGAGAGAGGAGGAGGACAGAGAGGCCAATCATACATGAGGAGACTACAAACTCCACAGTGGAATTAAAGGAGACTCAGACTGAGTCTGAGAGGATTAAGGTAGGCTGATTCTCTGAAAGAAAAAGAAAAATGCAAATGCCTGCTATCTTCTTAGGGAAATAGAACCAGAAACCCAGTTCACAGAGCATGTACTCCAGGTCAGGACCAGTGCTGGTTCCTTTCCAATGTGAACTTCTGTTAGGGTCATTACAATCAAAGGAAGTAGATGGTATCAGCCCTGGTTTATAGTGGTGGGGGGATAGAGGTGAGAATGGAGATTCAATGAGGTTTAGTGACAGGCCCAAGGACAAACATCTAGTAAGAAGCAGCCAGTAAATCACTATGGCCATAATGTTCACACAGGGTCTGGGGATCAGGACTTGGAGAATTCCTGGCAATTCTATAACAATAAGCCTAGTTGTTATGCCCATACTTACTGAACACAGGATACAAAAATTGACACAAGCTATAATGGTAAAGATTTAGATTAGTTCCAAAGAAGAGCATGTACACTATGAGGGCCAGGAAGCACTGTGTCTGGTGAACAAGTTGATGAAAGAAAC
>NW_011489841.1:9020-12188 GCF_000754665.1 Bison bison bison | reverse complement strand
CCCAGGGACAGGGGAGCCTGGTGGGCTGCCTTCTATGGGGTCGCACAGAGTCGGACATGACTGAAGTGACTTAGCAGCAGCAGCAGCAAACACCCAAACTTCATTATCCTTCACCTATCCAAACTGTGAGCTGTGAGTTAATAATAGTATATATATATATTTGGTATATGTAAATCATATATATATATATATGAATTACATAATTATATAACTTTATAAATTATATATGATTTACAAAATAATAAAATTTGTTTTAAAATCAGTTTTAGGCTCACAGCAAAACTGAAAGTACAGAGGGTAAATATCCTCTGTTCCCTCCTACCTGCAACCTTCCTCACTACACAGTGGTACATTTACTACAGTCAATGAACCTACTTTGATGCATCATCATCACTTAAGTTCATAGCTTACATTAGGGTTCACTCTCGGTGTTACACATTTTACAGGTTTTGACATATATCCACTATTGTAGTATCATACAAAATACTTTCACCACCCTAAGTATCCTTTGTGCTCTGCCCATTCATCCCACCCTGCACCTAACCCCTGGCAATCACTGATATTTTTACTGTCTCCATAGTTTTGCCTTTTCCAGACTGTCATATAGCTGGAATCATACAGTATGTAGCCTTTCTAGATTTTCTTTTTTCATTCTAATATACATTTAAGTTTCCTCCATGTCTTTCAAAGCTAGATAGCTCTTTTTTTTTTCTCATTGCTGAATAATATTCTGTTCCTTGAGTGTACCATGGTTTATTTACCCATTCACCTACTGAAAGATATCTTAGTTGTTTCCAAGTTTTAGAAATTATGACTACAACTGCTATAAATATCTGTGTGCAGATTTTGTATAGATAAAAGTTAATTAATTTGGGTAATTACTAAGAAGTGTCTGCTGGATCACATGATAAGAACATGCTGTTTCAAAAGAAACTGCCAAACTGTCCTTCAAAGTGGCTGTACCATTTTGCATTCCTACCACCAGTGAATGGGAGTTCCAGCTGCTACACATCCTTACCAGCGTTTGATGTCAGTGTTTTGCATTTTAGCCATTCTAATAGGTAGGTAGTGGTAACTCCTTTTTGTTTTAATTTGCAATTCCCTAATGGCACATGATGTTGTACATCCTTCATATGCTTACTTGGCATCTGAATATCTCTGTTGAATTTGTTCAGATCTTTTGATCATGAAAAAAATTGAATTGTTCGTTTACTTATTGTTGAGTTCTTTGTATATTTTGGATGAAAGTCCTTTACAAATGGTGTCTTTTGCAAATATTTTCTCCAAGTCTGTGGCTTGTCTCCTCATTCTCTTGACATAGACTTTTGTAAGATTTTCTTTCATAGATCCTACCTTTGGTATTGCATCTAAGGAGTCATGGCCATACCCAAGGTCAAATAGGTATTCTCCTGTATTCTCTTCCAGATGTTTTATAAAGTTTAAATTTTACATTTAGGTTTATTATCCATCCTGATTCAATTTTTGTGAGGGGTGTAAGGAGTGTTTCTTTTGTTTCTTTTTTTTTTACACGTGACTGTTCAGTTGTTCCAGTACCATTTGTCCAAAAGCCTGTCTTTGCACCACCGTATTGCTTCTTTTCAAAAATTGGTTGGCTATATTAATGTGGCTCTATTTCTGGGCTCTGTATTTGGTTCCATTGATCTACTTGTCCATTGTTTCACCAAAACCATACTATCTTGGTCCATGAATCAGGGAAATTGGATGTGCTCAAATAGGAGATGGCAAGAGTGAACATTGACATTTTAGGAATCAGTGAACTAAAATGGACAGGAATAAGCAAATACAATTCAAATGACCATTATATCTACTACTGTGGGCAAGAATCCCTTAGAAGGAATAAAGTAGCCCTCATAGTCAACAAAAGAGTCTGAAATGCAGTACTTGGGTGTGATCTCAAAAATGACAGAAAGATCTCAGTTTGTTTCCCAGGCAAACCATTCAACATCACAGTAATCCAAGTCTATGCCCCAACCACTAATGCTGAAGAGGTTGAAGTTGATTGGTACTGTGAAGACCTACAAGCCCTTCTAGAATTAACACCCCCAAAAAATAAATAAATAAAAAAGATGTCCTTTTCATCATAGGGGACTGGAATGCAAAAGTAGGAAGTCAAGAGATTCCTGGAATAACAGGCAAGTTTGGCCTTTGAGTACAAAATGAAGCAGGGCAAAGGCTAACAGAGTTTTGCCAAGAGAACACATTGACCATAGCAAACACTCTCTTCTAACAACACGAAAAATGAGTCTACATGTGTATATCACCAGATGGTCAATACTGAAATCATGTTGATTAAATTTTTTGCAGCCAAAGATGGAGAAGCTCTATACAGTCAGCAAAAACAAGACTGGAAGCTGACTGTGGCTCAGATCAAGACGTCCTTATTGCAAAATTCAGACTTAAATTGAAGAAAGTAGGGGAAACCCCTAGGCAATTCAGTTATCACCTAGATCAAATCCTTTATGATTATACAGTGGAAGTGACAAATAGATTCAAGGGATTAGATCTGATAGACAGAGTGCCTGAAGAACTGTGGATGGAGATTCATAACATTGTACAGAAGGCAGTGACCAAAGCCATCCCAAAGAAAAAGAAATGTGAGAAGGCAAAATGGTTGTCTGAGGAGGTCTCACAAATAGCTGAGAAAAGAAGAGAAATGAAAAGCAGAGGAAAAAGGGAAAGATAGACCCAACTGAATACAGAGTTCTAAAGAATAGCAAGGAGAGATAAAGCCTTCTTAAGTGAGCAATGCAAAATAAATAAATAAATAGAAACAACAGAATGGGAAAGACTAGAGATCTCTTCAAGAAAATTAGACATATCAAAGGAACATTTCATGCAAAGATAGGCACAATAAAGGACAGAAACTGTAAGTACCTAACAGAAGCAGAAGATATTAAGAAGAGGTTTTAAGAATATGCAGAACTGTACAAAAAACTCTTAATGACCAGGATAACCACAATAGTGTGGTCACTCATCTAGAGCCAGACAATCTGGTGTGTGAAGTCAAGCGGGCCTTAGGAAGCATTACTATGAACAAAGCTAGTGGAGGTGATAGAATTCCAGTTGAGCTATTTCAAATCCTTGAAGATGCTGCTGCTAAAGTGCTGCACTCAAAATGCCAGCAAATTTGGAAAATTCAGCAGTGAC
>NW_011489841.1:8786-8910 GCF_000754665.1 Bison bison bison | reverse complement strand
ACCTTACCTGCCTCCTGAGAAACCTATATGCAGGTCAAGAAGCAACAGTTAGAACCAGACATGGAACAATGGACTGGTTCCAAATTGGGAAAGGAGCACGTTAAGGCTGTATATTGTCACTCTT
>NW_011489841.1:6938-7652 GCF_000754665.1 Bison bison bison | reverse complement strand
CTTTCCCTGATGCTGGGAAAGATTGAAGGCAGAAAGAGAAGGGGACGGCAGAGGATGAGATGATTGGGTGGCATCACTGACTCAATGGAAATGAGTTTTGGCAAACTCCAGGAGATAGTGAAGGACAAGGAAGCCTGGCTGCTGCAGTCCATGGGGTCACAAAGTCTGGGACTAGACTTAAGGACTGAACAACAACAAATACTACTATCCTGATTTCTGTAGCTTTTACTAAGTTTTTATTTCTTTGTGTCCAATTTGTATATGTCCCCTTTATATGTCTTACTGTGTTAGCTTACAGTATGATGTTGAATACCAGTGATGTAAGCTTATATCTGTGCCTTATTCTTGATCTTAGTGGGAAAGCTTCTAGTTTCTTAAAATTAAGTATGATGTTGTAGGGATTTTGTAGATTTCTTTTTAATCAATTTGAGGATATTCCCCTCTATTCCTGGTTTGTTTATAGTTTCTGTTTTCCAAGAATGGGTGTTGAATTTTGTCAAATGCTTTCTCTGTACCTATTTAGGAAAATCATATGATTTTCCTCCTTCAGTTTGTTGATGTAATAAATTACAGCAATTAATTTTCCAATACTGAACCAGCCTTGAATACCTAAAGTAAATCCCACTTGGTGATGGTTTATTATTCGGAGAAGGCAGTGGCAACCCACTCCAGTACTCTTGCCTGGAAAATCCCATGGATGGAGGAGCCTGGTAG
>NW_011489841.1:4827-6838 GCF_000754665.1 Bison bison bison | reverse complement strand
CTAATTGTGGCACGCGGGATCTTTGTTGCATCATGTGGATCTTTCCTTGTGGCACACGGACTCTCTAAGTTGTGGTTCCCAGTCCCTGGAGTGCGTAGGCACAGTAGTTGCAGTACATGGACTTAGTTGCTCTGTGGTATGTGGGCTTTCCAGGTAGCTCAGTGGTAAAGAATCCGCCTGCCAGTGCAAGAGATGCCAGAAACATGGTTGGGTCAGTCCCTGGGTTGGGAAGATCCCCTGGAGGAGGAAATTGCAACCCACTCCAGTATTTTTGCTTGGAAAATCCCATGGAGAGAGGAGCCTGGCAAGCCACAGTCCATGGAATCACAAAGAGTCTGACACAGCTTAGTGACTGAACATGCACACATGTGGGATCTCAGTTTCCCGACTGGGAATCAAACCTGCATCCCCTGCATTGCAAGGTGGATTCTTAACCACTGGACCGCCAGTGAAGTCCCCGATTGACTAATATTTTGTTGAAGGATTTTGCCTCTATGTTCATGAGAGATATTGGTGTGTAGTTTTCTTTTCTTATAATGTCTTTGGTGTTGGTTTTAAGGTAATGCTAATCACATAGAATGATTTAGGAAGTATTGCCTTTGCGCTTGCTTATGGAAGAGATTATAGCGAATTGATGTAATTTCTTAAATGTTTGGTAGATTTCATCAGTGAATTCATCTGGGCCTGGTGCTTTCTGTTTTGGAAGGTTGTTTATTATTCATTTAATTTCTTTAATAGATATATGCCTATTCAGATTGTCTCTTCCTTCTTGGGTGAGTTTTTGTGTCTTTCAAAAAATTGGTCCATTTATTCTAGGCCATCAAATTTGTGGGCATAGAGTTATTCATAATATTCCCTTATTATTCTTTACCATCCATGTGATCTATTGTTATGTCCCCTCATTCATTTTTAATCTTAGTAATTTGTGTCCTCTCTTTTTTCCTTCACTAGTCTAGCTGGAGGTTCATTGATTTTATTGGTCTTTTCAAAGAACCAGATATTTATTTCACTTATTTTCTATATTGTTCTCTTTTTTAAAACTTCCTTGATTTCTACTCAAACATTTATCACTTCTGCTTATTTTGTTTCCATTAACTTTATTGAAGAATAGTTAGCAAATATAATTGCATATATTTAAAGTGTACAATGTATACGTATAACTGAAAATCTTTTCTGTATACCTGAAACTAACACAATGTTGTTAATCAACTATGCTCCAATATAAAATAATGTGATGATTTGATATACATGTAAAACATAGAGTGATTACCAAGATCAAGATAATTACACACCTATTACCCCACATAGTTAAAATAGTGAACTTTTGTGTGCGTATTGTGAGAATGCTTAAGATCATCAACTTTCAAGTGTACATTGCCATATTATTAACTATAGTCACAATGCTGTACATTAGCTCCCCAGAACTTATTCTTAATACAACTGACAATTTTGACCCTTTGACCTACAAAGTTCCATTTTCCCCTCACCCAAGGCCTTGGCAATCATCTTTCTTTTCTCTGTTTCTATGAAATTGGCTTTTGTTTTAGATTCCACAACTAAGTGGTACTATACAGTATTAGTCTTTCTGAAATTTGGCTTGTTTCACTTAGCATAATACCCACCAAATTCATCTATGTTGTAGCAAATAGCAAAATTTCTTTCATTTTTATGTTCAAATAATATTACATTGTATATATACACCACATATATATTTATCCAATTTTCACCAGTGGACAATTAGGATGTATCCATGCCTTGGTTTTTGCGAATAATGCTGCAGTGAACATGGGGTACAGATATCTCTTTGAGATCGTGATTTTTTTTCCTGTGTGTATAAACTCAGAAGTGGAATTGCTGAATCATATGGTAGTTCTATTTTTAATTTTTTGAGGAACTGCCATACTGTTTCCCATAATGGCTGTAACACCAATAGTACACAAGAATTCCTTCTTCTCCCTGTCCATGCCAACATTGATCTCTTGTCATTTTGATAATAGCTGCTGTAACAGGT
>NW_011489841.1:2133-2624 GCF_000754665.1 Bison bison bison | reverse complement strand
AGGTTTTTAGTTCTTCTTCGCTTTCTGCCATAAGGGTGTTGTTCATCTGTATATCTGAGGTTTTTGATATGCATATCAATCATATCATCATTACCATCATCCTAAATTCCATATATATGCTTTAATATACAGTATTTGTCTTTCCTTTTCTGACTTAACTTCACTCTGTATAACAGCCTCCAGTTTCATCCACCTCATTACAACTGACTCAAATGCATTCCTTTTAATAGCTGAGTAGTATTTCACTGTGTATATGTATCACAACTTCCTATCCATTCATCTGCAGATGGACATCTAGGTTACTTCCATGTCCTAGCTATTGTAAGTAGTGCTGCAATGAACACTGGAGTACATGTCTCTTTCAATTCTAGTTTCCTCGGGTGTATGCCCAGCAGTGGGATTGCTGGGTCATATGGCAGTTCTATTCTCAGGTTTTCAAGGAATCTCCACACTCTTCTCCACAGTGGCTGTACCAGTTTGCATTCTGATCA
>NW_011489841.1:569-2033 GCF_000754665.1 Bison bison bison | reverse complement strand
CATGACCACTGGAAAAACCATAGCCTTGACTAGATGGACCTTTGTTGGCAAAGTAATGTCTCTGGTTTTCAATATACTATCTAGGTTAGTCATAACTTTCCTTCCAAGGAGTAAGCATTAGTTCTAACAGTTCTTTTTGATGGCTTCTTTTTTTTCTTCTATAAATAACATGCATTATATATATGTGTATATGTGTGTGTATATATATATATAAGATTATGTCTTCTGCAAACAGAAATAATTTTACTTCCTCCTTTTAATTCTTTCTCTTGTTTTATTGTTTTGGCTCTAACTTCCAGTACTTTTCTGCATAAGGGTGGTAAAAGTGGGCTCTATACTATTGTACCTGATCTTAAAGGAAAAGCTTTCAATTTTTCACCTTTGACTATGATGTCAACTTTGGGCTTATGTGGCCTTTATTATGTTGAGGCAGATTCCTTTTATGTCTGATATGCTGAGAGTTTTTAATAATAAAAGATGTATTTTGTCAAATGCTTTTTCTGCATCTATTAGGATGATTATATAGTTTTTATCCTTCATTTTAAAATTTTATTATTTTTAATTAATTTATTTATTTTAATTGGAGGATAATTACTTTACAATATTGTATTAGTTTCAGGTGTCCAACAAAGTGATTCAATTATATATATATATTTTTTTTTTTCAGATTCTTTTCTATAATAGGTTATTATAAGATATTGAATATAGTTCCTTGTGCTATACAGTAGATCCTTGTTGATTCTCTATTTCATATATGGTAGTGTGTATATGTTAATCCCAGCCTCCTAATTTATCTCTTATCCTTAAATATCCTGACTCTATATTCATGGGTTTATATCTGGGATCTCAGTTCTTTGTCATTGGTCTCTAAAGCTGTTTTTTTTGCCAGTATTATGCAGTTTTGATCAGTTATGTAGTTTATACAGTCATGTAGCTTTATAACATAATTTGAAATCAGGAAGTGTGATGCCTCCAGTTTTCTTTCTCAGCATTGCTTTGGATGTTTGAGGTCTTCTGTGGTTGAATACAAATTTTATCTTTGTTTTTTATATTTCTTGGGAAAAATGCCTTTGGAATTTTGATAGGGATTGCATTGAAAATGTAGATGGCCATGGATAGTGTGAGCATTATAAAAATATTAACTTATTCTATGAACTCAGATTATCTTTCCCTTTATTTGTGTCTTCTTCAATTTTTATCATCAATGTTATAGTTTTTATTGTACAGATTTCTCACTGTCTTGAATAAATTTATTCCTGAGCATTTTATTGTTTTTAATGCTATTGAAAATGGGATTTTTTTTCATTTACTTCTCTTTCAGATTTTATTATATAGAAGTATGCCTATGGTTTGTATGGTGATTTTGTATTCTGCAACTTTACTGAATGCAGTCATTAGTTCTCAGTTCAGTTCAGTCGCTCAGTCGTGTCTGACTCTTTGCGACCCCATGAATCACAGCACACC
>NW_011489841.1:0-469 GCF_000754665.1 Bison bison bison | reverse complement strand
AACTTGCACTGGTCATCTATTTTACATATGGTAATGTTTCAATGCTGTTCTCTCAAATCATCCCACCCTCGCCTTCTCCCACTGAGTCCAAAAGTCTATTCTTTACTTCTGTGTCTCCTTTGCTGCCCTGCATGTAGGATTCTCATTCAGTTCACTTCAATGGCTCAGTCGTGTCCAACACTTTGTGACCCCATGGACTGCAGCACGTCAGACTTCCCTCTCCATCACCAACTACCCGAGCCTACTCAAACTCATGTCCTTTGAAACCGTGATGCCATCCAACCATCTCATCCTCTGTTGTCCCCTTCTCCTCCATTCTTTAATCTTTCCCAGCATCAGGGTCTTTTCCAATGAGTTGGTTCTTTGCATCAGCTGGCCATAGTACTGAAGCTTCAGCTTCAGCATCAGTCCTTCCAATGAATTGATTTCCTTTAGGATGAACTGGTTAGATCTCCTTGCAGTCCCAGGG
>NW_011489840.1:4502-5555 GCF_000754665.1 Bison bison bison | reverse complement strand
TGCTGGGAGGGATTGAGGGCAGGAGGAGAAGGGAACGACAGAGGATGAGATGGCTGGATGGCATCACCGACTCAATGGGCATGAGTTTGAGTGAACTCCAGGAGATGGTGATGGACATGGAGCCCTTGCGTGCTGCGATTCATGGGGTCGCTAAGAGTTGGACACGACTGAGCGACTGAACTGAACTGAACTGATATGTTCTTTGGAGAAATGTCTCTTTAAGTCTTCTTCTCAGTTTTTGGTTGGGTTTTTGTTTTTCTGATATTGAGTTTTATGAACTGCTTATGTATTTTGGAAATTAATCCTTTGTTAGTTACTTCTTTTGAAATTCTTTTGTCCTATATTGAGGGTCGTTTTTTTATCTTGTTCATTATTTCTTTTGCCATGAAAAATATTTTAAGCTTAATTAGATATAATTTTTTTTTTGTTTATTTTCATCTCTAGGAGAAGACTTGGAAAAGATGCTGCTGCAATTTATGTCAAGAAGCATTCAGTCCATGTTTTCCTCTAAATGTTTTATGGCATTTGGTGTTACATTTAGGTCTTTAACCTATTTTGAGTTTACTTTTTTGTATGGTATAAAGAATTTTCTAATCTCATTTTTTTACATGTAGCTGTCCAGTTTTCACAACAATATTTATTTCCTCAATTGTATAGTCTTGCTTCTTGACGTAGATTAATTCACCGTAGATATATGGGTTTATATCTGGGGTTTCTACCCTGTTCCATTGATTTATATTTCTCTTTTTATGCCAGTACCATACTGTTGTGATTACTGTAGCTTTGTCATATAGTCTGAAATCAGGGAGGCTGACTCCTCCAGCTCTGTTTTTCTTTCTCAATATTTCTTTGATTATTCTGGGTCTTCATACAAATTTTAGGATTCTTTTTTGTTTTGTTTTAGTTATGTGAAAAATACCATTGGTGATTCAATAAGAATTGCACTTAATCTGTAGATTGCATTCAGTAGTATAATCAGAAACTCTCAAGATGGCAGAGTAGGACCTGAGTTCACACCTTCTTACAGAAACACCAAAATCACAACTAATTGCT
>NW_011489840.1:598-1457 GCF_000754665.1 Bison bison bison | reverse complement strand
CTGAGTCTCCATCTGGAGTGCGGAACCCACCAAGCTTACTAATTTTGCCTGGGCTTCTAAGATCCGACCAGGGAGGCCTCAGTGTCTCCTCTCCCTCGGGAGAACGGAAGGATGCCTGTGGCCTATGTAAGTGGTGCAAACTTCTTGTCTTGAAGTTTTATTGGTCTCCCGTGTAAACCAAGCTACTCAGCCTCTTTTCTCCACTGATTTTTCCTACTGAGCTATCCTCATTCTAGTACTCTTTGTATCTCTAATTAATATCTAACTGAAGCTATCGTATCCTGATCCTCGCCGACGCCGTCCCCGCTTCGAACTCCCTGGATCAGCCAGGGCTGGACCCCGGCAATACTAAAAATTATGTTGGCTCAGATTACAAAATCTAGGAAGTTATTTGACAAAATTCTCCCTCTTAAACTATAAACATTAAACAGTGGGCAGATTAAGTATCCTGTTAAGGGAGTGGTGACTTATGCCAACAATTCACGTACCCAAGTTTCTTTCATGGCTTTTTGCCAAGTTGATTTATTTTCAGAAAGTTTTAACAGAGAAAACCCTGGGAGTGGAATACTGACATATAATAATTATACTAATACCTAATCAAGTTTAAGTGTGCTCAGGATATTTCTTTAAATATCTAACTTCTCTCAATTCATATTAGGTATATAAGAATCTGGCCCAAATAATACGTTTTTGTTATTGCATTCCTTACCATCTGTTTTGTAGAATTATCTTAGATGATATCTATGGGCCAATTCAGAGTCTATCTGCCAGAGTTTGCTCAAATTCATGTCCATTGAGTGGGTAATGCTATCTAACCATGTCATCTTCTGCTGCCCACTTCATTTGCCTTCAATCTTTC
>NW_011489840.1:0-498 GCF_000754665.1 Bison bison bison | reverse complement strand
ACGTACTCCTTTCCCAATTTGGGACCAGTCCATTGTTTCATGTCTGGTTCTGTTTCTTCTTGACCTACATACAGATTTCTCAGGAGACAGGTAAGGTGGTCTGGTATTTCCATCTCTTTAAGAATTTTTCACAGTTTGTTGTGACCCACACAATTAAAGGTTTAGGCATAGTCAATGAAGCAGAAATAGATATTTTTCTTTAACTCCCTTGCTTTCACTATGATCCAACAGATGTTGGCAGTTTGATCTCTGATTCCTCTGCCTTTCTAAACCCAGCTTGTACATCTGGAAGTTTCTTCATTCATGTACTGCTGATATCACCTGGAAGGATTTTGAGCATAACCTTAATAGCTTGTGAAGTGAGTGCAATTGTGCAGTAGTTTGAACATTCTTTAGCATTGCCCTTCTTTGGAACTGGAATGAAAACTGATCTTTTCCGGTCCTGTGGCCACTGCTGTGTTTTCCAAACTTGCTGATATATTAAGTGTAGCACTTTAA
>NW_011489839.1:20023-20617 GCF_000754665.1 Bison bison bison | reverse complement strand
CCAGGCTTCGAACTTATGTCCTCTGCATTGAAATCACAGAATCTTAACCACTGGACTGCCAGGGAATCTTTTTAATTTTTTTTAATACTTTGTTTTAAATAACATTAGAAGACACAATGGGCTTCCCAGGTGGCACTAGTTGTAATCAATCCACCCACGAGTGCAAGAGACGTAAGAGATACAGGTTCAATTCCTGGATCAGGAAGATCCCATGGAGAAGGAAATGGTAACCCACTCCAGTATTCTTGCCTGGAGAATCACATGGACAGAGGAGCCTGAGGGGCTACAGTCCATGAGGTCATAAAGAATCGGACACAACTGAAGCAGCCAAGCAAAGAAGTCACAATATGGAAACAGTGTGATTGGCTAGGAGGTTGGGATTTCCTTATAAGGCTAGCAAGTTGTATTTTCCAGGGTTAAAGTGAACTAGCTAATACTGAGTTGGAAGATTGGGATTGGTATATGTTAGGTTTCCCTAGACAGGTGTTTCTAGTAAGTGCAGGTTGACTCAGCTTTAGATTTGTGGTGTGGACAGGACCACCTGGGTGGTGTCCATTTTGAGGTACTGATATATAAATTAAACTTATCACTATT
>NW_011489839.1:14817-15940 GCF_000754665.1 Bison bison bison | reverse complement strand
CAGGCCATTTCCTTCTTCAGGGGATCTTCCAGATCCAGGGACCAAACCTTCATCTCCTGAATTGACAGGCAGATTCTTTACTGTCTGAGCTACCACTATGCATTACTCACTGTGTTAAATTGTGAAGCTGGAGAGATGAGTGTGACATCGAGTTACCATCCTTGAGATGCTTGTGACTTCATATGAGACAGGGCCATGGAAACAGATCAGAACACAGTGCTGGTTCACAGAATTCCATTCTCTGCAATGTGAAGATCTTATACAGAAGAAGGTGTAATTGACTACATAGAGGGAAAGAGAGGCAGATATGGCTTCCTGGAGAGGTACTAGATGAACCTGAATTTGAAAGAAAACTCATGGGGTTGAAGGTAAGACAAATGGGGCAAGGAAGTAACTCTAGGCTCAGGAAATATGACAGAGGCTTGAAACAGCATTGTGTGTCCTAGACATTTTAGTTCATTATTCTATAGAAAAAAGCATGAGGAAAATGGTAAACAGGACTGCAGAAACCACCATCCCTGTACAATAAACACATGCAGCCTCTCTCAATTTTTGCCTTGCTTTGCATTTCATTGTACAATTTCCTTCTTGGTGATTCATATAATCAAATCTCAATTATAATAAGGAAAGCTGAGTTACTGGATACTTACTATGTGCCAGGCAGCATCTTAAGCTCTTTATATTTGGAAACATTTAATTCTCATGAATCTGTGGGACTTCCCTGATGGCTCAGCACTAAAGAATCTGCCTTCCAAACAGGAGATGTGGGTTCGATCCCTGGGTCAGGAAGATCCCCTATAGAAGGAAATGGCAACCCACTCAAGTATTCTTGCCTGGAAAATCCCTTGGACAGAGTAACCTGGCATGCTACAGTCCATGGGGTCGCAAAGAGTCAGACAGAACTGAGCATGCATGCAAGAGTCTCTGAGGTATACACTGGTAATACTACTTTACAAATAAGAGAATCAGCCAGGAAGCTGTTAAAAGGCTTGTTCAAGTTCATGAAGCCAGTCAATGATGTCAGCCCATAGGACATGGGCTCCAGAGCCTATGCTGGGAAAGACTGAAGGCAAAAGGAGAAGGGGGCGACAGAGGATGAGATAATTGGATGGCATCACCAAAT
>NW_011489839.1:9737-11245 GCF_000754665.1 Bison bison bison | reverse complement strand
TCTAAACTATTAAAAGAAAAAAGCATTATACAGAAATTAATCCCAAGTTAATAAGGCTTTACACAAAGCCTATACTTATAATTAAAATAGTAGTTACCTGGCATACTACCTTACCACTCACAGGGCTTTATCAGCTCTTAGCTCCTCCTTGTATTATTTTCCTCATATATCTAAATGATATGCATATCCTGTTATTGCTTCTCACCAAATGTAAACATTTTCTATTTTCTGTCCTATTAGGGAAAAAATGAGGATTTTTATTTCTTCTACCATGATCACACACTGAAATTTTCCTGTGATAAACATAAATATGTCACAATTTTATTAAATTGATATTCAGCATTTATATTACAACTATGTAAGTTGTTTATGACACACTCATATTCAGTACACTGGTTGCTTTTTGTTATAGTTTTCTTTTAGAATTTATAACTGCCTTATTTTTTTTACTTTGCAATTTTCCATGAAACTATCCCTATCAACCCCCCTCCATAGTTTTTAACTATACTATATAAATTTTTCAATGAGAGTAAATATATCAGGTAACCACTTTCTTATTATTTTTTTCGACAGTACAACATGTGAGATCTTAGTTCCCCAGCCAGGGATCAAACCATACCCCTTGCAGTCTAAGTGTGGGGTCTTAACCACTGGACCATCAGAGATGTTCCTATCAGATGATCAATTAACTCAACTTTGTGGGGGAGGGGAGCTGTCCCACCCCTAGAGAATGACATTCACTTGCTCCACTCTGAGCTGCTTTTTCTGAGGCCTAATACACAGATCTCAACATACGATTCTCATTCAACATCACCCATACTCTCTCATGTTGTCTCTGATGTGTTATTCTTTTAAGCAATTTTTTGATATATTCTTTATTTTTGGTTTAATCTCTACTTTCGGCTTCCCTGGTGGCTCTACTTTCAGAGGAGTACATTTCAGAAATTCCTGACAAAGAGGCTGTGAAAGGAAATTATTTGAGATGTGTACTTTTGAAAATATATTAATTCTATCTTCATATTTGTATGAGAGTTTGGCTAATATACAATCCTAGTTAGAAGTATTTAACCTTGGGAAGTATTAGGGCATTTTCAGTTGTCTTGTATATCACAGTACTATCACAGAAAATTCTGATGGCATTATGATTACAAGGTACAAGTACTTTAGAAAGCTATTTTTCATTATTGACTAAGGATAACCACTAAGTCCAGACAAATGCACACACTCTGACCCAGCAGTATACACCATAAAACATGTTAATGAAAATATATTTGTACATGGATATTCATAACAGTATTTTAAACAGCCAAAGATTTCAACTTACTCAAATGCATTTGAATAGTTCAACATATAAATTGTGCTATAATTATACAGTGGAACACTATACATCAAATTGCCAACATCCGCTGGATCATGGAAAAAGCAAGAGAGTTCCAGAAAAGCATCTATTTCTGCTTTATTGACTATGCTAAAGCCTTTGACTGTGTGGATCACAATAAACTATGGAA
>NW_011489839.1:5522-5896 GCF_000754665.1 Bison bison bison | reverse complement strand
CAAGGAGAGATAAGAAAACCTTCCTCAGCGATCAATGCAAAGAAATAGAGGAAAAAAACAGAATGGCAAAGAATAGAGATCTCTTCAAGAAAATTAGAGATACCAAGGGAACATTTCATGCAAAGATGGGCTCAATAAAGGACAGAAATTGTATGGACCTAACAGAAGTAGAAGCTATTAAGAAGAGGTGGGAAGAATACACAGAAGAACTTTTCAAAAAAAGATCTTCACGACCCAGATAATTACAATGGTGTGATCACTCACCTAGCACCATACATCCTGGAATGTGAAGTCAAGTGGGCCTTAGAAAGCATCACTATGTACATAGCTAGTGGAGGTGATGGAATTCCAGTTGTACTATTTCAAATCCTGAA
>NW_011489839.1:4727-5422 GCF_000754665.1 Bison bison bison | reverse complement strand
CTTTTCATTATAGGGGACTGGAATGCAAAAGTAGGAAGTCAAGAAACACCTGGAGTAACAGAGAAATTTGGCCTTGGAATACGGAATGAGGCAGTGCAAAGGCTAATAGAGTTTTGCCAAGAAAATGCACTGGTCGTAGCAAACACCCTCTTCCAACAACACAAGAGAAGACTCTACACATGGACATTACCAGATGGTCAACACTGAAATCGGATTGATATTATTCTTTGCAGGCAAAGATGGAGAAGCTCTATACAGTCTGGTAAAACAAGACCGGGAGCTGACTGTGGCTCAGATCATGAACTCCTTATTGCCAAATTCAGACTGAAATTGAAGAAAGTAGGGAAAACCTTTAGACCATTCAGGTATGACCTAAATTAAATCCCTTATGATTATACAGTGGAAGTAAGAAATAGATTTAAGGGACTAGATCTGATAGAGTACTTGATGAACTATGGACAGAGGTTCATGACCTTGTACAGGAGACAGGGATCAAGACCATCCCCATAGAAAAGAAATGCAAAAAAAAGAAAAGAAAAATGGCTGTCTGAGGAGGCCTTACTAATAGCTGTGAAAAGAAGAGAAGCCAAAAGCAAGGGAGAAAAGGAAAGATATTCCCATTTGAATGCAGAGTTCCAAAGAATAGCAAGGAGAGATAAGAAAACCTTCCTCAGCGATCAATGCAAAGAAATAGA
>NW_011489839.1:437-952 GCF_000754665.1 Bison bison bison | reverse complement strand
ACATCAAAGCAACTTTCACTGCGTCTATAGTTGTCTGAGTCTTGCTATATTGAAAGCCTCAAGAGGACCTAGACTGTGCTTTAAATCTCTTGGTGTACCTGAAAGAGCCTATGGGAATGCCTTTCTCATTGTCCACAGTACACTGAATCAATTTCAGCATGACCATGTTTGGACAGTTAGCCACACATACTTCACATAGTTCTGACACTGGCATAACTGCTTCTTCTGGGTCACTGGACATCATACACATTGTTTTCTAAGTGTCCTTTCCTATTTCTAACCAGCATCCTTGGGTTGTACTACAACGGGCCACAGAAGGACTGAGGTCAATATAACACATGGCAAAAAGGCTAATTAGTGAGAAAATTTTCACATACATTTCTTTAAAATTAGCTGGCAGAATGAGACACCTGTATGCAAAATGAACATAGGCAGGAGCACCAACTACCTGACCAGAACAATACAGTAGTGGAAAAAGACATGGCAGAAATAGAAATGTGTTGAGATATATATAT
>NW_011489839.1:0-337 GCF_000754665.1 Bison bison bison | reverse complement strand
TGGAGAGTGAGCCTGGACAGCATAGAAGTGGACTTTCTCAACCTGGGGAAAGCTTTGAAAGTGGAAATGTTAGTTGCTCAGTTGTGTCCACCTCTAAGCGACTCCATGGACTGTAGCCCACCAGGCTCCTCTGTCCATGGAACGCTCCAGGCAGGAATACTGGAGTGGGTTGCCATTCCCTTCTCCAGGGGATCTTCCCAACCCAGAGATCGAATCCGGGTCTCCCACATTGCAGGTAGATTCTTACTGTCTGAGCCACCAGGGAAGCTTTAGATGGCACATAAGAGACATCAGTCAAATAAACACAGAAGAAAAATAATATGACCTACATCAAAGC
>NW_011489838.1:18005-20371 GCF_000754665.1 Bison bison bison | reverse complement strand
ATATAATTATATATCTGTTATAATCCAGATCTTTGAAAAAATGGGAACAAATCAAACATTTAATAGGTGCCATATCCTATTGCTCTTTGTCTCTAGCCACATAAAACCAAGTCAAGGCCCAGTTCTCAATTTTAATATGATAGTAGCCCAAGGACACCACCATTTACATGTCCACTTAATTTCTGGTTATTTAAAATATATAAATCATAGACACACTATAATTATTCTATAAAATATAAACTACAACTTTCTATTCAAAAGTTATTAATGCTCTCTTTGCTTTGTTGAAAACTGATTTATCATTCATCTATCTACATATTTATCTATACCTACCTACCTATTTTATTATTTTAGTTCAGTGAAGCTAAGACAGTATTACTAACCTTGGAATAGAAACTTGCAGTCTATTTCAAAGAATAGCTTCATGGACAATTTAATAGGAGAAAATACCATTTCCACAGAATGAACTGGACTCTCTAAAGTTATAAGAACCTATGAAAACCATGGTATTCTAGCCACCACAACACCGTCCAAGGTCTTAACACAGACATACTTAAATTCTTACTCATATCTTATTAAGTAGTATTCTCAACCTACTTAAAACAGTGGTCTTCATTTTCTTAATGTTTTTGTGCTCTCATCTTGACATGTGTATATAGCAGAAATACCTCTCTTTATTTTCTCAATAACAAATGGTAGAAAAAAAGAACCTTTAAAATAGAAATCTGTCTAGGATTCCACTAGATCAACAGGGTCCAAGAATGTTATCACTGTTCTTTTGACTATGCATTCAACCATGACCCACAGGATTTTATTGTCTTTGATGTTGCAAAATATTGCAGTGTTGTGTGGTAGTGAGGATGTGGGAGAAGGACGGTGTATAATGTTGGTCTTTATTTCCTCCTTAATAGAGCACAGAGGTTTTCATACTTGGTTTATGTGAGAATCTTCATTTCTAAAGCTTTCTAGGTGATTCTGATGGTTAATGAGGCCTTAGAAAGAATGGGATAGAATATTGGATAAGAGCATGAACTTTGAAGTCACATAGATTTGCATTCAGAACTTGAATATTCCTTACCAGTCTGTGGTAAGAGTCAGATATGACTGAGCGACTGAACTGAACTGAGGCTTTTCAGAGGAGGTAGCACTAACTGAGTGGAGCAAGATTTATCAACCTCATCATTTTTGTTTTTTTAGGCCAAATAATTCTGTGTTGTGGGGGGCTGATTTAGGCTTTGAAAAATGTTTAGCAGCATCCATGGATTCTCTCTACCTAGTCCTCCAGTAACAACCCCACTTCCAAGTTGCAACAACCCATGGACTATAGACCATGGTGTTCTCCAGGCAAGAATACTGGAGTGGGTAGCCATTCCCTTCTCCAGGGGATCTTCCCAAGCCAGGGATCAACCCCAGGCCTCCCGCATTGCAGGCAGATTCCTTACCAGCTGAGCCACAAGGGAAGCCCACAAACTGTCTCCAGACATGGCCAAACATGTCCTGGAGGCAAATAGCACACATGTTTGATAACCACACAGATAGAATATTGTGATAATGAAACTATTACAAAAACAACACTGACACTATTTATGATAATGGATTTTAAGGAGGTAAAACTGGAAGAAGAAAGGCCAGTTATGAAGAAACATTCTGATTTCTTTTTTCCTCATCTTCATCAGCAACTTCTGTCAGCTCCAACTCTAAAATATATCTGAAATCTATTTCTTACCATTCCAGTTTCTATCATTCTAGTCATCTTTCACCTGGACACCTGCATTAGTTTCCTATCCAATCTCCCCACATCTATACTTTCTTGTCTATACTAGCCTGTTCCCTACACAGAAACAAAAATATATATCAGATCACAATAATTCCTTGATTTGTATTTCCATTAAACCTAGACTAGAAATACAAGCTCAGTAGCACAGCCCAAAACGGCCTATGTGATCTTATCTGGGCTTCTCTCTAACTTCATCTTCTCTCACTTTTCTCTACTAAGCTTCTGTCACAGTGACCCTCTTGTTCTACATGGAAATCACTAACGTCATTCTTCATTCAGGGTTACACTTGTTTCTTTCAAGAGAGTTCTTCCTCCATTCACTTGACTGGTTCCTTGTCATCATTCAGATTTCCATTCAAATTACATTTCCTAGTATGTGTCCCACCTGGCAACTCTGTCTGAAATATGCACACACATGCTCACCCAATCCTGACTCCCTTGCATTACTTTCTTAATTTGAGTATATGCTATGTTGCTTCAGTCGTGTGCAACTCTTTGCAACTGTATGGACTGTAGCCCATCAGGCTCCTCTGTCCATGTGATTCTCAAGGCAAGAATACTGGAGTGTGCTGTCATTTCCTTTTCCAGG
>NW_011489838.1:16514-17848 GCF_000754665.1 Bison bison bison | reverse complement strand
TTTTGAATAAGTATCTTCATAATATAGGAATGAAATGATGTGGGACAGAACTAAGGCAGTGAAAATGGGAAAAGAAAAGGAAACTATATTAATATGGTAGAAGAAACAGGAAATCTGGTGAGTAATTGGATAAAAGGTATACTAATAGACAAGAATTAGGGGTAACTTCTAGATTTTTGTCTTCAGCAAATAGATGAATGGTAGCAGATAATAAGAAAGGGAACATGTGATGATGAAAATGTTTGGAGGGAAAGTTTGAAGATATTGAGTCAATATACTTAGTCCAGTCATGTAGACATTATGATAGGTAATTTTGAAGACCAAGTGATATTTTCACAATGAAAGGAGACATGTGGGAATCATCCACTTACTGTGATAGGTGAAGCCATAGTAACTGATGAGATCACCCAAAGAAAGTGAGCAGAGTAAAAGAAGAAAATTTAAGTCTATAGTCAACCTAGACAGCATATTAAAAAGCAGAGACATTACTTTGCCAACAAAGATCAATCTTGTCAAAGCTATGGTTTTTCCAGTAGTCATGTATGGATGTAGGAGTTGGTCTATAAAGAAAACTGAGCACCGAAAAAATGATGTTTTTGAACTGTGGTGTTGGAGAAGACTCTTGAGAGTCCCTTGGACTGCAGGCAGATCCAACCAGTCCATCCTGAAGGAAATCAGTCCTGAATATTCATTGGAAGGACTGATGCTGAAGCTGAAACTCCAATACTTTGGCCACCTAACGTGAAGAACAGACTCATTGGAAAAGACCCTGATGCTGGGAGGGATTGGGGGCAGGAGGAGAAGGGGACGACAGAGAATGAGATGGTTGGATGGCATCACCAACTCAATGGACATGGGTTTGAGTAAGCTCTGGGAATTGGTGATGGACAGGGAAGCCTGGTGTGCTGCAGTCCATGGGGTCACAAAGAGTCAGACATGACTGAGTGACTGAACTGAACTGAAACAGCATATGGCAAAGCTAACATGTAAGATTTATATTGAGAGGCAGGAAGGCATATCACAGAGAAGATAAAAAGTAAAACATTTCAGAAGGTAGGAGAGTTTGACATCAAAATGTCAAGGGAGAAGAGTTTCATAGACTGTAACATAGCAATGAAGAAGCTACCAGGAATCTTGGCAAGAATAGTCAGTGGAGTTCAGGAGATATAATCCAAACAGAAGTAATGGAAAAAATAGAGATGAAAACAAATATGTTAGAGTAGACTATAATTTTTAGAAGGCTGTGATCCAAAGGAAGAAGGGACAGAATAATGGGAATTTTAAAAAATGAGAGCAGCTTGAATATGTATATGTACATATACTAAAAGACCAGA
>NW_011489838.1:14457-15847 GCF_000754665.1 Bison bison bison | reverse complement strand
CAAAGATGGGCACAATAGAGGCCAGAAATGATATGGACCTAACAGAAGCAGAAGATATTAAGAAGACTTGGCAAGAATACATAGAACTATACAAAAAAGATTTTAATGACGCAGATAACCATGATGGTGTGATCACTCACCTAGAGCCAGACATCCTGGAATGTGGAAATCAAGTGGGCCTTAGGAACCATCACTACAAACAAAACTAGTGGAGGTGATGGAATTCTTGCTGAGTTATTTCAAATCCTAAAAGATGATGCTGTCAAAGTGCTTCACTCAATATGCCAGAGAATTTGGAAATCTCAGCAGTGGCCAGAGGGCTGGAAAATGTCAGTTTTCTTTCCAATCCCAAAGAAAGGCAATGCCAAAAAAATGTTCAAACTACTACACAATTGCTCTCATCTCACACGCAGCAAAGAGATCCTCAAAATTCCCCAAGCTAGGTTTAAACAGTATGTGACCCAAGAACTTCTGGATATTCAAACTGGATTTAGAAAAGGCAGAGGAACCAGAGATCAAATTGCCAACATCCATTGGATCATATAAAAAAGCAAAAGAATTTCACAAATACATCTACTTCTGCTTTATTGACTACCAAACCCTTTGATTGAGTAGATTACAACAAACTGTGAAACATTCTTAAAGAGATGGGAATATCAGACCACCTGACCTGCCTCCTGAGAAATCTGTATGCAGGTCAAGAAGCAACAGTTAGAACTGGACATGGAACAACAGACTGGTTCCAAATTGAGAAAGGAGTATGACAAGGCTGTATATTGTCACCCTGCTTATTTAACTTATATTCAGAGTATATCATGTGAAATGCTGGGCTTGATGAAGTACAGGCTAGAATCAAGATTGCTGGAAGAAATATCAATAAACTCAGATATGCAGATGATACCATCCTTTTGGCAGAAAGTGAAGAGGAACTAAAGAGACTCTTGATGAAAGTGAAAGGACAATGAAAAAGTTGGCTTAGAACTCAACATTCAAAAAACTAAGATCATGGCATCTGGTCCCATCATTTCATGGCAAATAGATGGGGAAACAATGGAAACAGTGACGGACTTTATTTTCTTGACTCCAAAATCACTGCAGATGGTGACTGCAGCCATGAAATTCAAAGAGCCTTGCTCCTTGGAAGAAAAGCTATGACAAATCTAGACAGCATATTAAAAAGCAGAGACATTGCCAATAAAGGTCTGTCTAGTCAAAGCTATGGTTCTTCCAGTAGTCATGTATGGATGTGGGCTGCTGCTGCTGCTAAGTCACTTCAGTCATATCCGACCCTGTGTGATTTCACAGATAGCAGCCCACCTGGCTCCTCTGTCCCTGGGATTTTCCAGGCAAGAATACTGGAGTGGGTTGCCACTTCCTTCTCCAATGGATG
>NW_011489838.1:9405-14357 GCF_000754665.1 Bison bison bison | reverse complement strand
ATAGCTGTGATTTTAGACTGATACTGAAACTGAAACTCCAATTCTTTGCCCACCTGATGCAAAGAGCTGACTCATTAGAGAAGACCCTGATGCTGGGAAAGATTGATTGCAGGAGAACAGGACAACAGAGCATGAGATGATTGGATGCCATTACCAACTCAATGAACATCAGTTTGAGCAGCCTCCGGGAACTGGTGATTTACAGGGAAGCCTGGAGTGCTGAAGTCCATGGGTTCTCAAAGAGTTGGACACAACTGAGTGACTGAAGTGAACTGAAGAGCTTTACATTATGTAGATCAGTGGTAAATGGGGTAGAAAGTTCTGAGAGATCCAAAGGCCTGGCTACTAAGACTAGAAGGAACAAAAGAAGTAATCATAGCTGACATTTATTGATCTCTGACACTTACTGAGTCATATATATTTTCTCTGTGGTGTAGGAGACATGGTCATCAGCTAGAAAGGAGGTAGTTGAGGACAGTGGTGAAAATGTGAAACACCTTTGGTGGAAGATAGGGACAAATTTCTTCCATGTATCAAAGACATACAAGAGGGATATTATGCTAACCCCTTTGCTTATTTGCTCTTTAAAAACATCTGGAGACATAAACAGAAAGTAGACAAGTCAGTTAAACTCTTCTGAGTTTTAGATGTTCTTCTCTGTAAAATGAAGGGTTTAGACTTGCTGGCTTAACTCTAAGGTTTTTCACAGATCGGCCATTCTATGACTTTGTTCTGTTGTCTCTAAACCAGAGGTCTTTATAAGACAGAGGACTTGATCATGTTTTGCTTCAATTGTGAGACACACTGGGACAGCATCAAACCCATAGTGAAGAGGAAGGAGCAGGAAACAGACTATAAGGCTTTGTGAGGAAATAGAGGTTGGAGTGAGGAGTATGTTAAAGTTACAACACAAAAGGGGCAAAGCAATCTTGGGTGTAACCTGTATTAATGATACCTAGGAATTATTTGATATCATGGTTGTGGTATGGCAGCAGTACTTTCAAAGTAGTGGTGATTTTTAGAATCAGGTGGGTTTACTTACCATAGTTCTGAGTTTAGAACATGATATACTAGTCTGGGAACACAAAATGCTAGACACAGTCCATAAAGGGAAAGTGAAAGTCACTCAGTCATGTCTGACTCTTTGCAACCCCGTGGACTATGGAATTCTCCAGGCCAGAATACTGGAGTGGGTAGCCTATCCCTTGTCCAGGGGATCTTCCCAACCCAGGAATCAAACTGGGGTCTCCTGCATTGCAGGCGGATTCTTTACCAATTGAGCTATCAGGGAAGCCCACCTAAAAGGAAGGGGTCAGCCAAAGAGACAATGATTAACAATAGGACTCTAATCTAAAAAGAGAAATTTCAGATCAAATGAGAGAACCAAGGCAGTATCCAAGATTTCACAAATCTGCTCAGTGGGCAGGTAGAGGCTCAGGTTTTCTTACACAAGCTCTACCAGATTTTAAGCGGCAAGACCAATTCCATTCCCCACTTGTTAAGGACATAAAACTCCCATGGTACAGCCAGTCTTAGTGAGGACATCCTCATCTTTGTATTTAAGAAA
This sequence comes from Bison bison bison, assembly GCF_000754665.1. Lineage (NCBI taxonomy): Eukaryota > Metazoa > Chordata > Mammalia > Artiodactyla > Bovidae > Bison > Bison bison. The sequence goes on along the minus strand of NW_011489838.1, from coordinate 12,790 downwards.
TACCTCTATATTATCCAGTCTCTGTCTCCAGTTTTATTATTTCTTACTTCCCAGAGTGAACTCCTTACTGCATTCAGGCAGATGTATTCACTGGTCGTTGAGTGCTTACACCTCAATGCATAATTGCTCATATAATTATATCTGGAATGCTCTCCATCATCCTTTCCATCTATCTGAAGTCCACTCATCCTTCAAGGCTCAATTCAATGCCATCTATATCTTTTATTATTCACCATCTGATGTCATTCCATATATCTAAACTCTTATAGTAATTACTGCCTTCACCAAATTGTTATTTAAAAGAGGATTTCACCTTGAAACTATTATTTCTATCTGGTTCACTTTACTGTGTGAACCTTACTGCTATGAATAGAGAAGATACCCAGTGTTTGATGAATTAGTGCAAATCTTTACATACACGCTGAGAAGAGCCAACAGATAGAAGGAAAAAAAAAAAAGATTATTCTCAGTGATGTACAAATTTTGTGGCAAATCTTGTACATCCTCTCTTTTTTTTTAATTTTCAGTGTTTTTTGTCAACTTGGAAGGCCCTCAAATGAATCATTCAGGATATTAGAAGGGAGAACACAGCACTTTCCTAAACAATCTATACACATTTCAATACTTTTTTAGAAAACATGCCCTGGAAAGGGACCAGAGTGCCTTACAATGTGAATAAAAGGTGAAAGAAGAATAGGAAACAAAGATTTGAGGTAATAGATCATGAGTAGTGAACTGATTTCATACAGACTAGAATTACTAAATCCCCATTCTCTTAGAAGATGGTTTTTTCAGTGAAGTTAAAGGAATACACATTTGAAGAATGATCTGAACAGAACCAGTATCTTTAGAGTTCCTGTCACCACCACCAAATTCCATTTTAAACTTTTAGATATTAATGTGTAGCTGACATTTTAACTTTGGCATAAGGCTATAAAGAAATGAGTTCATTTTTAAAAGGGTAATATGACAAATGAATGGTGCTATGGTTTATGAATCTAAAACATGACAAATGCCACCACATTCTAGAAAATAACCCTTCTATTATTATTATATTTCATCTTCCAAAATGTTATACAAAGTGCTAAAAGAAGGACCACAAATGAGAGATGAAAGGAATTCCTAAGGAGAATGTAATCAATGTGATCAATAATTCCAAAAGATAGGTGCTCCATTAAAAAATTTGTCTCTGATAGGACTTTATTTCAAGGTGATTGTAATTCTACTTAGCTATAATGTTAAATGGAGAGTGAGCAACTTTCAAATTCTGAAACTGTCTCCATCAAAGAAAGCTGAAACTGGAAGTCAGTCACCATGTGGTGAGTGGTCAATTCTTATAACTTCAGGACTATATTGATTTGGTATGAAATACTGCTGCTAAGTCATAAGAAATATCATAATACTTATACTAATAATGCTAGAATTGTATTTTGGTGAATGCTGCCAGAAAGCAGAATGACTACTTTGACTTTTTCAGTTGACTTCTTGGTGAAATAGAAAACATTAAAAAAAAAGGAAATACTTTAACAGATACCTCTACTATATTAGGCAATCAGAACAAACTCCAAGTGGTTTTGCATTTAGGGCAGGATTTAGCATTTATAGAGTAGAGTTAGATCAATGGCTGGAGTAGTTTTGAGGAACAATTTGCAAACTAAATGATACCAGTGGGAACATACAAAGAAAGATTGTTGCACTGGTAGTTCCTTTTTATAAGAATATTTTTAAAAATTACATTAGCATTCATAATTTCACCATGGTTCATAGTAAGTAAAAATTCTTATAAGTGGAAAATAGATGGCAATATGTCCAGATATCAACAGAAATTGTTAAGATGACTGTTTGGCAAATGGCACCATTTGCAGTGACTTTACTTCTGTTTAGGATCTGACCCTTGTCAAACCAGTTCGTGCATGTTAACTCACTTCAGTCATGTCCTACTCTTGCAACCCCACAGACTTTAGCAAGCCAGGCTCCTCTGTCGATGGGATTCTACAGGCAAGAATACTGGAGTGGGCTGCAAAGCCCTTCTCCAGGGGATCTCAGGGATCAAATTCGCATCTCTGGCATCTCCTGCTTTGGCAGGTGGGTTTTTTGTTTTTTTTTTTTTTATCACTAGCACTGCTTGGGAAGCCCTGTCAAACTAGTAGTCAGATTCATATGAAACATATATTCATTAAGCAGACTATTTATAACAATAGAAAATCTTTTCCAATTGCTATAATACTTGTGTGTCTACCAGGATACCCCTTCCTGGAATTTCAAAACTCCAGGAAATTAAATGAGTAATTAGGGTGTTACTTAGTAAACATGGAATCACAACAAAGTGAAAGTGAAAGTTTCTCAGTCATATCCGACTATTTGCAACCCCGTGGACTATACAGTCCATGGAATTCTCCAGGTCAGATTACTGGAGTGGGTAGCCATTCCCTTCTCCAGGGGATCTTCCCAAACCAGGGATCAAATCCAAGTCTCCTGCATTGCAGGCAGATTCTTTACCAGCTGAGCCACCAAAGAAGCCCAAGAATACTGGAGTGGGAAGCCTATCCCTTCTCCAGGGGATCTTCCCGACCCAGGACTCAAACTGGGGTCTCCTGCATTGCAGGTGGATTTTTTACGAACTGAACTACCAGGGAAACCTAGTAAAATGGAGGACTGCTTCATATAGGCCACAATAAAGTCCACTATATCATCTGTGCTCCAACACAGAATGAATTTCTCTACAGACTAGAAATTATGCTCTGCAAATTTAACCTCTGGACAATGCTAACTTACGGGCTCTTTAGGCTCTCCTGCCTGTCCTTATGACCAGTGTTACTCCAACTCTTGATCAGCCCTCCTAGGCTGACTTATCCTAGCCCTCCTAGGCCAACTTATCCAAAGGTGCACGCATTCTCACTTTTTTTGGGTGGGGGAAGGGGGGTAACTTCTGTGATAACAAGGAATTAGAAAAAAAAAAATAACATTAAAACCATGACCAAAGAAGAAAATGATAAACAAATGTAAAATTAATGATAATAGCAATTTAACTCCATTACTAAAATGAGAAAGCACTGATTAAAGCAGAGAAATGGAGCATCCTTCCTAAAACTTTTAAGGATTCCACTGAAGGCTTTGCACAATTGCCAAGCATTTCATAATGGCCATGTGATATAATATTTATGTACTCTAAGAACTTCTTAGTATAATACTAAATTAAAATCTCAACTTTCAGATCAGATCAGTCGCTCAGTTGTGTCCGACTCCTTGCGACCCCATGAATCGCAGCACACCAGGCCTCCCTGTCCATCACCAACTCCCGGAGTTCACTCAGACTCACGTCCATTGAGTCGGTGATGCCATCCAGCCATCTCATCCTCTGTCGTCCCCTTCTCCTCCTGCCCCC
>NW_011489838.1:6695-8296 GCF_000754665.1 Bison bison bison | reverse complement strand
AATTTACTAGCGTGTGAGATGAGTGCAATTGTGTGGTAGTTTGAGCATTCTTTGGCATTGCCTTTCTTTGGGATTGGAATGAAAACTGACCTTTTCCAGTCCTGTGGCCACTGCTGAGTTTTCCAAATTTGCTGGCATATTGAGTGCAGCACTTTCACAGCATCATCTTTCAGGATTTGGAATAGCTCAACTAGAATTCCATCACCTCCCCTAGCTTTGTTTGTAATGATGCTTTCTAAGGTCCACTTGACTTCACATTCCAGGATGTCTGGCTCTAGGTCAGTGATCACACCATCGTGATTATCTGGGTCGTGAAGATCTTTATGCTAATTTGTCCAGATAGTCTAACTCATACTATTGAATTCTTTAAAAAATACATAAAAATATATAAAGCATATGTAAAAATAAAGCTTATGAAATTGCATGATATTGATCTATAAGAACTGAAAAAAAAAATTATGTATCAGCTCTTGGCCCATTAGGACTCTTTGGAAATCAGACAAGAGGTTGTCAACCACTTTTTAGAGTAACTTTTCTAGGGTAATTCTTGCCCTTTTATATGCACAGTCTTTTTTCCAAATAGTATATAATAAAGTTGATTAGTTTTCTGTTGCTTAAATTACAGTCACATTCAAGTTCTATATTCTTGGAATTGTTACCAGATTATTTTGATTAGGAGTTTTGGGGACTTCCTTATTGGTTTAACCATATAACATTGTGATTCATCATCTACCAGATGGGTATTCACATTAATTCCATGTGAGTTCAACTGGGTTGGCTATTAAATATTATCATTATTTCCAAGTCATTAGCAAAGAAATAGTACTTTGTTATTACCATCATATACAACAATCAGAATGTTTTATTTCATAAAGTTTTTTTAATTTTTTGCAAGTCATTTCACATTCTCTACCCAGGAACCAGATTAGCAAATATTTTCATGTGTTCATACTTCCAGTCAAGGCAACAGATCTTTCTTTAGTAGTTACCACTGACAACATAAACAGCTCTATACAATGAACATGCTCATTGTTCCTCTCTATTCTACTTATTAGGCTGCTAAAGATATATGCTATGATTTTACAATTATTTTAAATGAAGTCATCTCAAATTCTATATATGAAAAATAACAGGGAAATAGTATGCTGTAAAACAAAGTATAGCTGATTATGTGTGTGTGTGAGCATGTCTACTCTAATTTGAGGTTTAACTGAAGAATTACATGTTTCAAACTAAATTATGCATAGAGTTCCATGAATTATATTAGGAGATACATGATGTCACAGGACAAACTTACAACATTTTTGTAAATAATTTTTTATCTTAACTAATTGGAAACATTTCATATATAAACAAGTATAAATGAAGAGTAGAATGCAAAATGTGCTCTCACATTTTCTAAGATAAAACGGCAAGGCTACTGTGCTTCACGCTGCTAAGTCGCTTCAGTCGTGTCTGACTCTGTGTGACCCCATAGACGGCAGCCCACCAGGCTCCCCCGTCACAGGGATTCTCCAGGCAAGAACACTAGAGTGGGTTGCCATTTCCTTCTCCAATGCAGGAAAGTGAAAAGTGAAAGTGAAGTCGCTCAGTCGTGTCTG
>NW_011489838.1:4029-6595 GCF_000754665.1 Bison bison bison | reverse complement strand
CGACTCATTAGAAAATATCCTGATGCTGGGAAAGACTGAAGTCAGGAGGAGAAGGGAACAGAGGACAAAATGGTTGTATGACATCACCAACTCAATGGACACAAGTTTGAGCAAGCTCTGGAAGACAGTAAAAGACAATAAAGCCTGGCATGCTGCAGTCCATGGGGACACAAAGAATCGGACATGACTGAGCGACTGAACAACAACACTGTGCTTTCACAAGTGTCTTTTGGGTATATTCTAGGTACTCTGAGTGTATCTCAGAATCTTGGTTTTTGAATGAGGGGGAGCGGAGTTCCTGTAGATAGAGTAGCAGTGAATCCAACTACAGTTGAGTCCAGCAGTACAAAATGTCACTTTAACACCAAACTCAGTTTCCAAGAGGACACGTTGGTCTTGGTTCATTTTTATTTTACATTTTTAAATCCATATTAGATAATGGACTATTTAGTTTCATATCTCTGGCAGTATCTAGCTCATATTAGCACTTCCTAGATACTCAGAAAATATCTGTTGACTCTAAATTATTATTGAGTTTACAAATAACCCTCAGCCATTTTTTACAACTAAAAATCTTTTTGTAGCAAAATGTCCTTGAGCCAGGCTAATTTCTGACCTCAGTGTCCTTCGTGTTCACATTATTCCCATAGCATAGCACTGACTCTGCAAAATGCTCCACGATAATTTACATAATGCACTGTGCTTATCCTTAAACTAAAAGCCCAGATGTTCCAAGAAGCTTAAAGGAGCTTCTAAATCTGGTCTAGGTCTCAGTACATTTTCCTTGCTTTATTCTCCATTTTAAGTTTTCCTACGTCAATTATATCATTGATCAGAGGTATAGACCTCTCCTTTACTCCAACTTATTGTACAATTAACAGTGGTTTCAAAGAATCTCATTGCAAACTCTCCACACAGCTAAACAAAACACAACAGGCCACACATGGTGAGCACATATGAGAGAAACAAATTCTTTACCTGTCTTTTCCTAACAAAGAGAAAATAAGCTTTTGACAAATAAAATAATGTATTTCTGACAAGATGCAGAATTGTGACACAGCCCTTTAAAGAAAATGCACCATCAAACTGCTCATATCACCTTAAGTAAACAACATTTATGTCCTGGATTTTCAAAAAGGGAGAAAAATCTTTCAAAGATGGAAAGGCAACTAGAAACAAAGAGAAAAGATGGGAAGTACAATCTGCACTCCACCAGTCTATTTTGCTCTCTCAAAGCCACTTTAATAATATATAAAAACTGAATGGATGAACTTTCTCCCACCAAGTTGCTTTTTTCCCTTGTGTTTCAGTGAATGGTATCATCATATGTCTAGTCCTATAAGAGGAAAATGTAGGAAGCAACCTTGACACCACAGACGACTCCTTCCTCCATATCTAATACATAGCAAAGCTTTTTTGATTTTACCTGCTATCTTTAAAATATGTTTACTTTTCTCATTACCACTTCTACCACAAAAGCTTAAGTTATCTAATATACTATTATGGGGATTACAGCAATAACCATATACTTTCCCTGTATCCATTCTCTGTGCCCCACTCCATCAATCTCTATACAGCAGTCAGAGCAATCTTTTGAAAATACAAATCTGATGTCACACATGAACATTTCCAACTAATCATCTTTTAATAACCTTATAATATTAGACTAAAATCCTAAACAATCCTCCGTGGCCTGTTTCTTATCTATGTCTACTCTTTCCTCTCAACCAGATTTCAGCCAGTTGTCCGTGTCCCATTTGGGTTGACTTTTATTTCCCACTAGGCTTCAGGGCATGCTCCTTTTACAGTTGTGAACATTCTTTACCTGCACCATCTTCATTCCATTTTTATACAGTTAACCTCTGTTCATCATTCATATTTTATCACAGATGTCTCTTCCTCAGGAAATATTCTCTAAACCCCCAGGGTAAGTCAAGTCTTCCGATTTTACAGTCTCACTGATGACACTTTCTAACAACAATAGATTCATAGATAGCCCATTGTGGTGTATGACACATAAAATCATCATTAGCTTCTATGGCTAAGTACCATAACTAGATTTCGTATTTTAAATTTGTTTTCTTTATAGCTTACTTTATCATAATGATCTCGCTTTTTAAACATTCTAAATAAAATATATTGAGATGTATTACACCAAATGCACCATTTTAAGTCTACAGTTCAAAAACTTTCAACAAGATGATACCCATGTATCCACTAGCACAACTGAATATAAAACATTTCCTTCACTCTAAAAGTATCCCTTGCACTCTTTCCAAACTCCAGTCAAAGATAACTAGATATCTAGCTTCCTCCATTCTGGATTAGTTTTTCCTGCTTTATAATTTCTTGTAAGTAAAATTATAAAGTAAATAATGTCTTGTTTGAGGCTTTTTTTACTCAATGCTTTTTTATGTATACAAGTCATAGTGTGTATCAGTAACTTGTTCCTTTTAGAAAGTTTGTTCCACTGATGAATATTTGGATTAAATTCAGTTTTGAGGTATTATGAATAGTTTCTATAAATATATGTTTTAAAAAATGTGTAGAAATATATGTCTTTATT
>NW_011489838.1:2525-3298 GCF_000754665.1 Bison bison bison | reverse complement strand
CCAGGTAACATGATAATTGCATGTATCTCTTTGTAAGAAATTGTAAGATCATGTTTCAAAGTGATACTACCATTTTAAACATCCATCAACCAATGTACGAAAGCTCCAGTTGATACACATGTTCCCTAACATGGCACAGTCTTTTAATTTTAATCATTTTACTAAATGCATTCTGTTATCAAATTGTGATTTTTAACTTGCATTTTCCAGATTAATGAATTAGACCACATTTTCATGTACTTCCTGAGCATTTGTATATCTTCTTTGGTGAAGTATTTGTTCAGATCCTTGGCCCATTTTTAATAATTTTTTCTTCTTACTGAATTGTAAGGGTTCTTCATAAATTCTAAATAAACGTTCTTTGTCAGATATGTGTTTTTCCAAAAGTCTTTGATTCCTCTTTTCATGTCCTTAATAATTATGCTTCAAAAGAGAAGTTATAAAATTTTATAAAGATCAATGTATTAATCATTGTCTATGGCTTGTGCATTTAAGGTAATCACTGACATGTTAGAGTTTAAGTCTGTCATCTGTTTCTATGTTTGTTTGTTTGTTTTTCTCTTTCTCCCTTTCTTTTGCCTACCTGTGAGTTATCAAACATTTTTCATGGTTCCATTTCTTTGAATATATAGTGTTTGGAGTATATATTACTGTAAGTTCAGTTTGTAGCTCTGGGTAATCCATATACATATTTGACTTGCCAGTCTACTGGAATCAACATTTACCACAAATAATCTAAACACACACACACACACACACATATTACAACTCTG
>NW_011489838.1:1183-1970 GCF_000754665.1 Bison bison bison | reverse complement strand
AAGCAAAGTCTGATTCCATGAAGAACAAAATTACATAGGAACCTGGAATGTTAGGTCCATGAATAAAGGTAAATTGGTCAAGCAGGAGATGGCAACAGTGAGCATCAACATTTTAGGAATCAGTGAACTAAAATGGACTGGAATGGGAGAATTTAATTCAGATAACCACTATATTGACTACAGTGGCCAAGAATCCCTTAGAAGAAATGGAGTAGCCCTTATAGTCAACAAGAGTCCAAAATGTAGTATTGAGTGCAATTGCAAAGATGACAGAATGATCTCTGTTCGTTTCCAAGGCAAACTATTCAATGTCACAGCAATCCAAGTCTATGACCCAACCACTAATGCTGAAGAAGCTGAACTGAATGGTTCTTTGAAGACCTATGTAACTTTCTAGAGCTAACACACACACACAAAAAGATGTCCTTTTCATCATAGGGGACTGGAATGCAAAAGTGGGAAGTCATGAAGTACCTGGTGGTAGTGGTTTAGTCACTAAGTCGTGTCTGACTCTTGCGACCCCATGGACTATAGCCTGCCAGGCTCCTCTGTCCATGGGATTCTCCAGGCAAGAATACTAGAGTGGGTTGCCATTTCCTTCTCCAGGGATCTTCCCAATCCAGGAATCAAATCCAGGTCTCCTGCACTGCAGGCACATTCATTACCAACTGAGCTATGAGGGAAGCCCAGAGACACCTGGAGTAACAGGCAAATCTGGCCTTGGCATACAAAATTAAGCAGGGCAAAGGCTAACAGAGTTTTGCCAAGAGAACGCACTGGTCATAGC
>NW_011489838.1:416-1083 GCF_000754665.1 Bison bison bison | reverse complement strand
GCTAGACCATTCAGGTATGACCTAAATCAAATCCCTTACAATCATACAGTGGAAGTGACAAATAGGTTCAAGGGATTAGATCTGACAGAGTGCCTGAAGAACTATGGATGGAGGTTCGTAACATTGTACAGGAGGCAGTGATCAAGACCATCCCCAAGAAAAAGAAATGCAAAAAGGCAAAATGGTTGTCTGAGGCGGCATTACAAATAGTTGAGAAAAGAAGAGAAGTGAAAGGCAACAGGAGAAAAGTAAAGATACACCCATCTGAATGCAGAGTTCTAAAGAATAGCAATAAGAGATAAGAAAGCCTTCCTAAGTGTTCAATGTAAAGAAATAGAGGAAAACAATAGAGTGGGAAAGACTATCTTGACGAAAATTAGAGATACCAAGGGGACATTTCATGCAAAGATGGACACAGTAAAGGAGAGAAACAGTATGGGCCTAACAGAAACTGAAGATATTAAGAGGTGACAAGAATACACAGAAGAACTAGAAAAAGAGATCTGAATGACTCAGACAACCATGATGGTGTGATCACTCACCTAAAGCCAGACATCCTGGAGTGCAAAGTCAAGTGGACCTTAGAAGCATCACTACAAACAAAGCTAGTGCAGGTGATAGAATTCCAGTTGAGCTATTTCAAATCCTAAAAGATGATGCTGTGAAA
>NW_011489838.1:0-316 GCF_000754665.1 Bison bison bison | reverse complement strand
ATTCCTTCTTGTCACTAGTTTCTGACTGTAAATTCCAGGAATATACATGAGGTTGGCTGAGTCTGTCAACCACCAAGATTCATAAGATGGACAACTCCTTAAACAGAGAGAGGAGACTGAAGGGTGATGGGGGGAAAAATGGCAACTACAAACAGGAACTTGTGAATAAATATTAATATGAAAACTACAATCACAGAAAACTAACCAAACTGATAATATGGATCACAGCCTTGTCTAATGCAATGAAACTATGAGCCATGCCAGGTAGGGCCACCCAAGATGGATAGACCATAGTGGAGAGTTGTGACAAAATGTG
>NW_011489837.1:19015-19813 GCF_000754665.1 Bison bison bison | reverse complement strand
AAATTTTATTTATATTTATTTTTGGCTGTGCTAGGTCCTTGTTGCTGCTTGGGCTTTTCTCTAGTTGTGGTCAGTGCTCGGGTTTCTCATTGCTTTGGCTTCTCTTGTTGTGGAGTATGGGCTCTAGAGCACAGGCTCAATAGTTGTGGTGCAGAGTTGTAGCTGCTCTGGGGCATGTTGCATCCTCCCAGATCAGGGATCCAACCTGTGTCTCCTACATTGGCAGGCGGACTCTTCACCACTGAGCCACCAGGGAAGCCCCATTTAACACTTTTTATAGCATCTAGTAAGTTGTACTGTCATGTTTATTTCTTCATGCAGTTTGCTTACTGTTTAAAGGAAAATGTTCACAATTTTTTCAAGTTTCTATAAGGGAAATGGAGCAAAGTAGTATGTTTTGCATTGCTTTATTTATTTTTTGTTAGCTATAAATACCTTTATCTATTAACCAAAGGAATGTTCCTGTTTTTGTCTTATTGAAGTATAGTTGATTTATAGCTTCCCTGGTGACTCAGTGGTAAAGAATCCACCTGCCAATGCAGGAGATGTGGGTTCAGTCCCTGGGTTGGGAAGGTCCCCTGGAAAAGGAAATGGCAATACATTCCACTGTTCTTGCCTGGGAAATTCCATGGACAGAGGAGCGTTGCGGGCTACAGTCCATGGGGTCGCAAAAGTTGGACACAGTGACTAAACAACAACATATTTGATTTATAATGTTGTGTCAGTCTCTGCTGTACAACAAAGTGACTCAGTTATTCTCATGTACATATTTTTAAAAAAGTTAATTAATTTGACTGC
>NW_011489837.1:14788-15301 GCF_000754665.1 Bison bison bison | reverse complement strand
CAATTTTGTTTACTTTTTCAAAGAACTCGTCCTTGGTTTTATTGATTCTTTTTTATTTTTTAAATCTCTCTTTTTCTTATGCCCTGCCTGATTTTTATTATTTCCTTCTGTTGACTTCAGGTTTTGTTTCTTCTTCTTTTTCTAATTCTTTTAGGGGGTAGGTTAGGTTGTTTGTTTGGGATTTTTCTTATGTTTTTGAATAAGGCCTGTATTGCTGTGAACTTCCCATTTCTTTTCCTCTGGTTGATTTCTAGTTTCGTTCCTTTGTGATCAGAGATGTGATTGAAATAATTTCTGTATTCTTAAATTTGTTGAGGTTAGTTTTGTGCCATAGTATGTGGCCAATCTTTGAGCTTGTCCCATGTATTTTGAAAAGAATATGTATTTTGGGTTTCTTTTTGAATGTAGTATCCTGAAAATATCAATTAAATCTAAGTATTCTGTTGTATCATTTAGGATCTCTGTTGCATATTTTCTGTCTATAGTATCTGTTTATTGATGTGTATGGGTGTT
>NW_011489837.1:13826-14688 GCF_000754665.1 Bison bison bison | reverse complement strand
GATCTATTTCTTCCTCATTCAGTTTTGGTGGGCTGTATATTTCTAGAAAGTTGTCCATTTCTTCTGAGGTGTCAAATTAAAATTTTTTCAGTTGATTTTGATCTAAGTTTTTATTATATGTGGACTTCTTAACCCTTCTTATTTATTTATTTAGTTTTGGCTGTGCTGGTTCATTGTTGCTGTTTGGGCTTTCCTCTAGTGGTGACTGTGGCTTCTCTTGTTGCCAAGCACAGGCTCTAGAGTGTGTGGGCTCAGTAGTTGCAGCTGCTGGGCTCTATAGTACAGGCTCAATTGTTACTGCACATGGGATTAGTTGCTCCACCGCATGTGAGATCTTCCCAGATCAGGGATTGAACCTGTGTCTCTTCCATTGGTGGGCAGATTCGTTAACACTGAGCCAGCAGGGAAGCCATAACCCTTCTGTTTTGTAAAAAAAAAATTACTTATTTATCTGTACTGGCTCTTAATTTTGGTAGTAGGATCTTCAGTCTTCATTTTGGCATGAGGGATCTTTAGTTTCAACTTGTAAACTCTTCGTTGGAGAATGTGAACCCTTGCAGCCTGTGGGATGTAGTTCGCTGACCAGAGATTGAACCTGGGCTCCCTGCATTGGGAGCACAGAGTCTTAGCTACTGGACCACGAGGGAAGTTCCTTGGTTGTCCAATTTGTTGGTGTATAATTATTCATAGTATTCTCTTAGGTCTTTCTGTATTTCTGAAGTATCACTTGAGATTTCTCCTTTTTCATTCCTTATTTTGTTGATTTCTCTCTCTTTTTTCTGGGTGAGCCTGGCCAGAATCTTGTCAATTTTGTTTACTTTTTCAGAATTTAGTTTTTATTTTTTATGAGATTCTTCTCCTC
>NW_011489837.1:9078-10368 GCF_000754665.1 Bison bison bison | reverse complement strand
GTCTCAGACTGGGAAGTGCCGGGTGGCCATCACCATCTGTGCAGATCTCTCTCTGCTGTGTTCTTAAGGCAATTCCTGCACTCTCTGAGGCTCTGAAGCTCTCCCTCTGTCCTGGCTGATCTCCCTACCAAGTGAGTGGTATTCCTAGTGTGGAGACATTTCTTCTTTCACAGTTCCCTCTCAGGGTCACGGGTCCTGCCCCAATTACTTTTTCTATTTTCTTTTGCCCTACTGAGTTATGTGGATATTTTCCTGCCTCTTTGGAAGTCTGAGGTCTTCTGCCAGTGTTTTGTAGATGTTATATGAGAATTGTTCCACATGTAGATATATTTTTGATATGTTTGTCAGAGAATGTGAGCTCCATGTCCTACTCCTTCGCCATCTTGATCTGGTCTCTGTTTCTAGTTTTTTTAATTGAATTATGATTGATTTATAGTCTTATATTAGTTTCAAGTATACAGAATAGTGATTCACAGTTTTTATAGATTATGCTTCATTTAAAGTTGTTACAGGGACTTCCCTTGTAGTCTGGTGACTAAGACTCTGTGCTCCCAATGCAGGGGCCCGGTGTTCAATCCCTTGTCAGGGAACTAGACCCACATGCCACAACTAAGACCTGGCACAATTAAATACATTAAAAATGTATATGCAAAAAAGTTATTATAAAATATTGGCTATATTTCCTGTGCTATGTAATATGTCTTGCAGCTAAATTATTTTATATATATAGTAGGTTTTACTTCTTAATCCTCATACCTATTTTGTCCCTCTCCTTTGCCTCTGGTAACTACTAGTTTGTTATCTGTGAGTCTGTTTTGTTTTATTCATTTTTTTGGATTCCACATATAAGTGACAGCATACAATGCTTGTCTTTCTCTGACTTACTTCAGTAAGCATAATACCCCCCAGGTTCATCCATGTCTTTGCAGACAGCAAAAATTTCATTATTTCTTATGGCTGAGTAATATTCCATTGTGTAATATAGATCATATCTTCTTTATACAGTCATCTGTTGATGGATACTAGGTTGCTTCCATATCCTGGCTATTGTTAAGTAATATTACTGTGAATGCTGGGGTGCATGTATGCCTTCAAATTCATGTTTTTGTTTTCTTTGTATATATTCCCAGGCTTGGAATTGCTGGATGATATAGTAGTTCTAGTTTTAGTTTTCTGCAGAACCTTCATACTGCTTTTTATAATGGCTGCACCGATTTACATTCCCACCAACAGTGTACTAAGGTCCCCTTTTTTCCACATCCTCTCCAACACTGTATTATTTGTAGACTT
>NW_011489837.1:4495-5419 GCF_000754665.1 Bison bison bison | reverse complement strand
CCAACATCTGTTGGATCATCGAAAAAGCAAGAGAGTTCCAGAAAGACATGTACTTCTGCTTTATTGACTACTCCAAAGCTTTTGACTGTGTGGACCACAACAAACTGTGGAAAATTCTGAAAGATATGGGTATACCAGACCACCTGACCTGCCTCTTGAGAAATCTTTATGCAGGTCAAAATGCAACAGTTAGAACTGGACATGCAAAAACAGACTGATTCTAGATAGGGAAAGGAGTAAGTCAAGGCTGTATATTGTCACCCTGCTTATTTAACTTATATGCAGAGTACATCATGAGAAACGCTGGGCTGGATGAATCACAAGCTGGAATCAAGATTGCCAGGAAAAATATCAATAACATCAGATATGCAGATGACACCACCCTTATGGCAGAAAGCAAAGAAGAACTAAAGAGGCTCTTGATGAATGAAGTGAAAGAGGAGAGTGAAAAAGTTGGCTTAAAGCTCAACATTCAGAAAACGAAGATCATGGCATCTGGTCCCATCACTGCTTGGCAAATAGATGGGAAAACAGCAGAAACTGTTGACAGACTCTTTTTTTGGGCTTCAAAATCACTGCAGATGGTGACTGCAGTGATGAAATTAAATGACATTTGCTCCTTGGAAGAAAAGCTATGACCAACCTAGACAGCATATTAAAAAGCAGAGATTATTAGTTTGCCAACAAGATCTGTTTAGTAAAGGCTATGGTTTTTCAGTAGTCATGTATGGATGTGAGAGTTGGACTATAAAGAAAGCTGAGCGCTGAAGAATTGATGCTTTTGAACTGTGGTGTTGGAGAAGACTCTTGAGAGTCCCTTGGACTGCAAGGAGATCCAACCAGTCCATCCTAAAGGAAATCAGTCCTGAATATTCATTGAAAGGACTGATGTTGAAGCTGAAGCTGCAGTATTTTGGTCACCTG
>NW_011489837.1:0-518 GCF_000754665.1 Bison bison bison | reverse complement strand
AGTGGTGGTCCTGTGCCATTCTACCAGATGGTTGTCTGGTCCATACAAGTCTTTGTCCAGTTCGATTACCAAGGACTTAAAAGAAGAGAACTTCCTCTTTTGTTTGGTGGCATCATATTTGGACAAGGCTGAATCCTCCAGAAGCCGTCCTTCTACCTGAAGCTCCCAGGAAGCCATTGTCCCTTCTCCATCCTTGGCATCTGACTTAGCCAGATTGAAAGTGTTAGAAATGAAAATTCACAGCTTTTGTTTTTGCTTGATGGAACGTTTCAAGGCTTCCTGGATACCTAGCCGTTTGCTCACAATAGTCTGGTCCAGTTTCCTTTCAAAAGCCAAGATATCCATATAGGCTTAGGATTCTGGTACCATTTCACGAATCCTTTGAGATAGAATTTTGTCAGCCATAGTTTTTTTGCACTGTGATTCCAATTTTGGACTGCCTGCTGCTGGACCTGCTGGATCTGCTGAGGCGCAGGTCTCTTGTGGGACTGGTCCATCCCTGACTGAGCCAGGCCAGG
>NW_011489836.1:9711-10421 GCF_000754665.1 Bison bison bison | reverse complement strand
ATGAAAGCTGTCTTTTCACCTTGCTTATAGTTTCCTTCGTTGTGCAAAAGATTTTAAGTTTAAGTAGGTCCTGTTTGTTTATTTTTGCTTTTATTTCCATTATTCTGGGAGGTGGGTCATAGAGGATCCTGCTGTGATGTATGCAGAGAGTGTTTTGCCTGTGTTCTCCTCTAGGAGTTTTATAGTTTCTGGTCTTACATGTAGATCTTTAAGCCATTTTAAATTTATTTTTGTGTATGGTGTTAGAGAGTGTTCTAGTTTCATTCTTTTACAAGTGGTTGACCAGTTTTCCCAGCACCACTTGTTAAAGAGATTGTCTTTTGTCCATTGTATATTCTTGCCTCCTTCGTCAAAGATAAGGTGTCCATAGGTGCGTGGATTTATCTCTGGGCTTTCTATTTTGTTCTGTTGATCTGTATTTCTGTCTTTGTGCCAGTATCATACTGTCCTCATGACTATAGCTTTGTAGCATAGTCTGAAGTCAGGCAGGTTGATTCCTCCAGTTCCATTCTTTCTCATGATTGCTTTGACTATTTGAGGTTTTTGTATTTCCATACAAATTGTGAGATTATTTGTTCTAATTCTGTGAAAAGTACCATTGGTAGCTTGATAGGAATTGCACTGAATCTGTAGATTGCTTTGGGTAGTATACTCATTTTCACTATATTGATTCTTCCAATCCATGAACATGGTATATTTCTCCATCTATT
>NW_011489836.1:5064-5529 GCF_000754665.1 Bison bison bison | reverse complement strand
GAGTTTCTATTGAAAGATCAACTGTTATCCTTTGGGGATCCCCTTGTGTGTTATTGTTGCTTTTCCCTTGCTGCCTTTGATATTTGGTCTTTGTGTTTGATCTTCATTAATTTGATTAATATGTGTCTTGGGGTATGTCTCCTTGGGTTTATTCTGTTTGGGACTCTCTGGGTTTCTTGGACTTGGGTGGCTATTTTTTCCCCCATTTTAGGGAAGTTTTCAACTGTTATCTCCTCAAGTATTTTCTCATGCCCTTTCTTTTTGTCTTCTTCTTCTGGGACTCCTATGATTCAAATGTTGAGGCATTTAACATTGTCCCAGAGGTCTCTGAGGTTGTCCTCATTTCTTTGAATTCTGTTTTCCTCTCTGCTTTAATTATTTCCATCATACTATCTTCCACCTCACTTATCCTCTCTTCTGCCTCAGTTATTCTACTATTGGCCCCTCCAGAGTGTGTTTGATGTC
>NW_011489836.1:4534-4964 GCF_000754665.1 Bison bison bison | reverse complement strand
AGTGGTGCTGGGAAAACTGGTCAACCACTTGTAAAAGAATGAAACTAGAACACTTTCTAACACCATACACAAAAATAAACACAAAATGGCTTAAAGATCTAAACGTAAGACCAGAAACTATAAAACTAGAGGAGAACATAGGCACAACACTCTCCGACATACATCACAGCAGGATCCTCTATGACCCACCTCCCAGAAATAAAGCAAATAATAAATAAATAATTTTTTTATTGGAATTTGGAATTTGGAAATAAAAGCAAAAATAAACAAATGGGACCTAATTAAACTTAAAAGTGTTTGTAAAGCTTTTGATTTCTCCTTCATATTTGAGTGAGATCCTTGTTGGGTATAGTAATCTGCATTGTAGGTTTTTCTCTTTCATCACTTTAAGTATGTCCTGCCATTCCCTTCTGGGCTGAAGAGTTTCTAT
>NW_011489836.1:0-550 GCF_000754665.1 Bison bison bison | reverse complement strand
AAAGAGTCAGATATGACCAAACTGAACTCAACTGAGATTCCAAAACTCCCCACCGACCAACCGGTGAGAGGGTTTCCTGGTGTTTGGAAACTTCTCCTCCTTCATGACTCCCTCCCCAGGAAAAGTCTTGGCCCCTAACTTTTGTCTCTCTTTTTGTCTTTTATATTTTGTCCTACCTTCTTTCGAGGAGAATGGGCTGCCTTTCTGGGTGCCTGGTGTCCTCTGCCAGTGTCCAAAAGTTTTGTGGATGTTGCTCAGCATTCAAATGATCTTTAGATGAATTTGTGGGGGAGAAAGTGATCTCCCCGTCCTGTTCCTCCGCCATCTTGCGACTGCCCTACTATATTTTGAGTTATTTTTTAAATTGCCTTGGGGATTAAAATTAACATCTCTATTTAAAACAGTCTAGTTTGGATTCAGTCAGTTCAGTTGCTCAGTCGTGTCCGACTCTTTGTGACCCCATGAATCGCAGCACGCCAGGCCTCCTTGTCCATCACCAACTCCTGGAGTTCACTCACCACCCACATCCATCGAGTCAGTGATGCAATCC
>NW_011489835.1:13629-14382 GCF_000754665.1 Bison bison bison | reverse complement strand
GGAGACTGTCTTTTCTCCGTTGTATATTTGTGCCTCCTTTGTCATAGATTCATTGCCTGTATATGTGTGGGCTCATTTCTGGGTTCTCTATTCTGTTCCCTTGATCTATGTGTATGTTTTTATACCAGTACCATACTGTTTTGATGATTAGGTTTGAGGTATAGTTTGAAAACAGGGAGTGTGATATCTCCAGTTGTTTCGGCTATTTGAGATCTTTTCTGTTTCCATATTTACTTTAGAATTATTCGTTCTAGTTCTATGAAGAATACCATTGATAATTTGATAAGGATTTTGCATTGAATCTGTATATTGCCTTGGTCAGTATGAACTATTTTTTTAAGAAAAAAATAACATTTACTAGCTCCTTTAATTGATTAATTGAGAGGGAATCTTTCAGATGAGGCTTTATTCTAGGCTCTAACGATGTCTGTGACCCAGTTTTTGTTTTCATTTTCCCCCCCTCTCCATTAAAAAAAATTTTTTTTTTAATTGGAGGCTAACTGCTTTACAATGTTGTGTTGGATTCTGCCATACAACAGCGTGAATCAGCTGTTAGTATACATATATCCTCTCCCTCTTGAATCTTCCTCCCAGCCCCCAGTATGGACTTTTTAACAATAATCATTCCTCCAGTCCTTAAATGGGTTTCCCTCATAGCTCAGTTTGTAAAGAATCTGCCTGCAATGCAGGAGACCCTGGTTCGATTCCTGGGTCTGGAAGATCCACTGGAGAAGGGATAGGCTACCTGTTCCT
>NW_011489835.1:10060-10464 GCF_000754665.1 Bison bison bison | reverse complement strand
CCTCAGCATATGGAATCTTCCCAGACTGGGGATCAAACCCATGTCCCCTGCATTGGCAGGTAAATTCTTTTCCACTGTGCCACAAAGGAAGTCCTAGACTGAGTTTTTTATTGGCGTGATTGTGTTTAGGATCTAACATAGCTGAAGAATAAAGCTTTAGAGGATTTATTAGAGAAAATAGAAGGCTAAAGAAGACAACTTTTAAATAATCTTTTTATGTTAGAAAGCATTAGCAGAATTCTTACATTTAATATTGGTGTTGTATTTGTCATTATGCACAAAATTAGGTCTACCAAATACATACCTCTTTGGTGTCCAGTTCAGTCCCTCAGTCATGTCTGGCTCTTTGTGACCCCATGGACTGCAGCACACCAGGCCTCTCTGTCCATCACCAACTCCCATAG
>NW_011489835.1:8352-9960 GCF_000754665.1 Bison bison bison | reverse complement strand
TCTGCCATAAGTGTGGTATCATTTGCATATCTGAGGTTATTGATATTTCTACTGGCAGTCATGATTCCAGCTTGTTCTTCACCCAGTCCAGCATTTCTCATGATGTACTCTGCATATAAGTTAAATAAGCAAGGTGACAATATACAGCCTCTTTGGTATACTAATCAACAATATAACTGGGAGGTGAACTTCTGTTTAAGCCCCAAACTCCAAAACCAACATTAGTTTTATATTGTGGTGTTATGGAAAGAACTTTGGGCTGGGAGTCAGAAGTCCTGGCTGCCTTTCTCTAGTTGTGGGCCTTGGATACATCTCTTAAAAAACATTTCCAACCCCAATATCATCTAACACTGAGTGCATGCTTGCCCTGTGCCAGGCACCATTCCAAGGGCTGTGTATGAGTGCTAAGTCGCTTCAGTTGTGTCTGACTCTTTGTGACCCTATGGACTGTTGCCCGCCAGGCTCCTCTGCCCTTGGGATTCTCCAGGCAAGAATATTGAAGTGGGTTTCATGCCCTTCTCCAGGGGATCTTCCCACCCAGGTTTTGAACTCGCGTCTCCTGCACCTTCTGCATTGCAGGCAGATTCTTTACCACTAAGCCACTGGAGAAGCCCATTCTAAGGGCTGAGTTTATATCAACTCATATAACTTCTCAATGACTTTGCAAAGTAGCTTCTTCCTGTTTCACAGTTACGGAAATTAAGAAAAAAACCAATGCATCCCATGCGATACAGTTAGTAAGAAGTGGGGCTTTAACCTCAGTTCCTTATTTGTGGAAGTGATCCAGATCGTGCACAAGGTGCCATCTAGCTCTGAAATTTTATGTCATAAAGTCAAAACAAAATAATGATGGAGGATAATCAGGCAAAATGAGGTCTACTTCTATAGAAGTTTATTTTCCAAAGTTTGTCTTAGAATTCATTATTTCTCATGTCCATGCCTTTACGGATAAGAGTGGAAACCAGAACTTCCAGCTGGCCTTGCATCAATTTGAGTAGGACAGAAAGGGAAAAGCACAAGAAGAGATTAAACCATGGATAGCAAACTTGGGGAACTTCCCAGGTGACTCAGTAGGTAAAGAATCTGCCTGCAATGCAGGAGACACAGGAGATACAAGTTCAATTCCTGGCTTGAGAAGATCCCTTGGAGAAGGGCATGGCAACCCACTCCAGTATTATTGTCTGGAGAATCCCATGGACAGAGAAGCCTGGTGGGCCACAGTCCACAGGTCACAAGAGTCGGACACAACTGAAGCAACTAAGCACAGCAGAGTACAGCAGACTTGTCACCTCCTTCAATGACAGTGTCTCATATCTATTTGCACTTACACTCAAATCAGAGTACAAAATTCCTAAATGTCAAACATCTAAGAGTACTCATTGACCCTCTAAACTGGTGAAGAAATACCATGATCAAACAATTCACTTTCATGAAGAATTAGTAGCGGCTTGAGATAGATCCCAGAAAAACATCTATTTCTGCTTTATTGACTATGCCAAAGCCTTTGACTTTGTGGATCACAATAAACAGTGGAAAATTATGAAAGAGATGGGAATACCAGAGCACCTGACCTGCCTCTTGAGAAACCTATATGCAGGTCAGGAAGCA
>NW_011489835.1:6365-6566 GCF_000754665.1 Bison bison bison | reverse complement strand
AGAAAATGTTCTAATTTCATTATTTTACATGTAGCTGTCCAGTTTTCCCAATACCACTTGTTGAATAGACTGTCTTTTCTCCATTGTATATTCTTGCCTCTTTTGTTGTAGATTTACTGTAGGTGTGTCAGTTTATTTCTAGGCTCTCCACTCTGTTCCATTAATATATCTGTCTCTTTTAATGGCAGTACCATGCTGTTT
>NW_011489835.1:4918-5910 GCF_000754665.1 Bison bison bison | reverse complement strand
GGCGTTCTCCAGACAAGAATACTGGAGTGAGTTGCCATGCCCTCCTCCTAGGGGGATCTTCCTGACCCCAGGACTGAACTCGGGTCTCTTAAGTCTCCTGCATTGGCAGGTGGAGTTTTTGCCACTAGTGTCACCTGGGAAGCCATATATATATATACACTACATCTTCTAAACCTCATTGTCTGTTTATGGACACTTGGGTTGCTTCCATGTCTTGGCTATTTTAAATAATGCTGTTAGGTATATTGGGGGGCATGTATGTTTTCAAATTAGTATTT
The DNA here is from genome assembly GCF_000754665.1 of Bison bison bison. Classification (NCBI taxonomy): domain Eukaryota; kingdom Metazoa; phylum Chordata; class Mammalia; order Artiodactyla; family Bovidae; genus Bison; species Bison bison. Next base: position 5,632 of record NW_011489835.1, on the reverse strand, counting down.
TTATCTTTTCTGATATATACCCAGGAGTTGTATTGCTGAATCATATGGTGCTCTACTTTTAGTTTTTTAAGAACTTTCATACTGCTTTCCAGACAGTGACTGGAATAGTGGCTGTGCCAAATTTACATTCCTACCAATAGTGTAGTATGGGAGGGTTCCCTTTTTTCCACATCTTCTCCAACATTTTTTCTTTGTCGACTTTTTGATGATAGCCATTCTGATGGGTGTGAGCTGATACCTCATTATGGTTTTGATTTGTGTTTCCCTAAATGAACAATATTGAGAATCTTTTCATGTCCCTGTTGGCCATCTGTATGCCTTCTTTGGTGAAATGTCTGTTTAGTTCTTCTTCCCATATTTGACTGAGTTGTTTGGGTTTTTTGATATTGAGTTGTATGAACTGTTTGTATATTTTGTATATTAACCCCTTGCCAGTCTCATCATTTGCAAATATTGTCTCCCAATCTGTAGGTTGTCTTTTCATTTCATTGATGGTTACTTTTGCTGTGCAAGAGTTTAATGAGGCCCCATTTATTTTTATTTCTTTTGCCTTAGTAGACTAACACAAGATAATATTGCTATGATTTGTGTCAGAGAGTGTTTCACCTATGTTCTGTTCTCAGGGTTTTGTGGTTTCAGGTCAGTTAGGTCTTTAAATCATTTTGAGTTTATTTTTGTATATGGTATGAGAAAATGTTCTAATTTCATTATTTT
>NW_011489835.1:4377-4818 GCF_000754665.1 Bison bison bison | reverse complement strand
GTATGTATGTATTTTGCATCTGTTAATCCCATATACCAAAGTTGTCACTTCTCCCCTTCTCTCTCCTCTTTGGTAACCACAAGTTTGTTTTCTATATTCTGTGAGTCTGTGTCTGTTTTGCATATACATTCCTGTTATCCTTCAGATTCCACATATAGATAATATTGTTTGGTATTTGTGTTTTCTCTGTCCAGCTTATTTCACTAAGCATAGTATTCTCTAGGTCCGGCCACATTGCAAATGGTAATATTTCGTTCTTTTTTATGGCTGAGTAGTATTCCATTGTGTGTATATATATACACACACACAGACATATATATATATATGTGTGTGTGTGTGTGTATATATATCAGTTCAGTTCAGTCGCTCAGTTGTGTCCGACTCTTTGCGACCCCATGTATCACAGCACGCCAGGCCTCCCTGTCCATCACCAACTCCCAG
>NW_011489835.1:2944-4223 GCF_000754665.1 Bison bison bison | reverse complement strand
GCCTGCTTTCCCTCATTATAAGGAAGCTCCCAGAGCAGGAATTTTCTCCTGTACCCTGCTTTGTCCCATGGATCTGTGCCATGTAAAGCTTTATTGACTGAAAGCAAACAGCATAGACTTTTTAACAGTAAACTCTAGGCACTGTCACATGTTTCCATCAGATCTATATTGTATTGTTAATTCTTGAGACTATGCAGTCATCTAAAATGTTTTAGTAATTAAGTCATCTTAATGGAGCCTAGTAGCAAACATGGGATAGCTTATTTTTATAATCTGAAGAGTAGTTAGCATCAAAAAAATTACATATTCTTTTCCTGTTTATCAAAGAAATATATAATAGCTGTCATATTGTGTTTATACCATATGCTTCTCATTACATAAATTCATGTCCCTGGCATCCAAGCAGTACCATGCGTTTGACAAAAGAAGGAAATACCAGAATTCACATATGTCATAAATCTGTCATTTAGGGAATTTATAGTGTACTTTGTTGCACTGAAAACAAAATTTAAAAGATGTGTTTTCTTCATTTTCACACCATACTAATTTTATACCATAGAGAAAATACCACATTCTTGTAAGTTCACTAAATGAAAGGTGTGTGACCAAACAATGAGTTTAGGATTAGACTCATGGGTTTTATTCCCTTGGTTATAATCAGACTAGAATAAATGAATGGATCATACCAAATGACCACTTTTCCATCTAAAGAAGAGCAAAACACCCCACTCTTCTCAAATTGGCCCTGGGGAGCCTCAGAGCTCCCCATACACACATACAATATAATTTATGTTAGATGGAATTAAAAGGAGATTTGCTTCCAAAACTGCCATAAGACATAATTCAAAGTTTGAGTGGAAATTGTTTCTACCAGAATATATAAATGTCTTGTTTGGGGTTTCCCTGGAGGCAAGAAGGTGAATGCAAGCAGGTATTTGGAAGGTGATTCCTGGAAACACTGGCAGGGGAGGGTAAAGTGAGACAAGGAAAAGAAGGAAGCCATGGGAGAGTAAGTTATGAAGCCTGTTTCCTCTCTGGGCCTCTGGACATCATTCCCACTGGGGATCGCTAAGGGAGCATGTATGATATGACTCAGTTTTCTCAAACAAGGGGTGAGGTGGCTGGGGTATTGACTCACCAAGTCCCTATCCATCATTGGTTTTGGGCTGCCACCAGTAACTAAGAAACTGTCAAAGAGTTGCAGGTGTTCACAATAAGAAGCCTTTGGCAATTAATGGATTCAGAAATCTCGGTGTCCTTAAACACACATATTTGATCA
>NW_011489835.1:0-418 GCF_000754665.1 Bison bison bison | reverse complement strand
ATTTTTCTGGAGTTGAGCTGTAGGAGTTGCTTGTATATTTTTGAGATTAGTTGTTTGTCGGTTGCTTCATTTGCTATTATTTTCTCCCATTCTGAAGGCTGTCTTTTCACCTTCCTGATAGTTTCCTTTGATGTGCAGAAGCTTTTAAGGTTAATTAGGTCCCATTTGTTTATTTTTGCTTTTATTTCCGATATTCTGGGAGGTGGGTCATAGAGGATCCCGCTGTGATGTATGTCAGAGAGTGTTTTGCCTATGTTCTCCTCTAGGAGTTTTATAGTTTCTGGTCTTATGTTTAGATCTTTAATCCATTTTGAGTTTATTTTTGTGTATGGTGTTAGAAAGTGTTCTAGTTTCATTCTTTTACAAGTGGTTGACCAGTTTTCCCAGCACCACTTGTTAAAGAGATTGTCTTTAATCC
>NW_011489834.1:19286-19790 GCF_000754665.1 Bison bison bison | reverse complement strand
CTAAAATCTCAACTCAGCCACTGTTCACACTTCAGCATCATTCTCCCAAAACTACAGCATCAAAAGTTAAAAAGCATGAGGTTCTAAAATGGTGTGCTTGATATTCGTCTTTCTTACTTAAAAAAAGATGCTAGAAACAAACTTATGGTCACCAGGGGATAAAGAGGGGAGGGACAGCTTGGAAGATTGAGAGTGACATGTGCACACTATTACATATAAAATAACATTAGGGCCTACTGTATAGCACAGGGAGCTATGCTCAAAGCTCTGTAATAGCCTATATAGGAAAAGAATCTAAAAAAGTAGAATGGATATATGTATCTGTATAACTAATTTACTTTGCTGTAGAGTTCAATCACTCAGTCATATTTGACTCTTTGTGACCCTATGGACTGTGGCACATCAGGATTCCCTGGCCATCACCAACTCCTAGAATTTACTCAGACTCATGTCCATTGAGTCAGTGATGCCATCCAACCATCTCATCCTCTGTTGTCCCCTTCT
>NW_011489834.1:17863-18747 GCF_000754665.1 Bison bison bison | reverse complement strand
TTTTAAAAAAGATAAAAAAATAGAAGGGGGACAAGATGGTGGAGGAATAGGTGGATGTGTAGTACATCTCTCCATGGATGCATCAGGAATACACCTTCAGACACACAACACAAGCTGAGAGCAGGCAGGAGTCCCTGACCACCAGAAAGCAATATCTGGACCCATGCAAAACTAGGGAGGATGAAAGGAAAAAGAAGAGAGTGAAGAGGACTGGATGTATACGAGACGGTGGGGGAACTGAAGCAGGATTCAAATCCCCACATTGGAGCAATTGCCTCAGACAGTGGAGAAGCATTTGAGGCTGTTGGAGAGTGAAGCAGCTGATCTGGGACTGTCTGAATGGAGTGAGAACCAGACAATCCTTGCTGCAGCCGTATGTACCCTGGTCAGGGACCCAAGTCTCCTGAAATACACAGTGTCTGGGAGCTGGAGCATAGGGATTGGAGAGAAATCCCAGGGTGAGATCTGCTGTTGATTGCTAGGAGATGCTCTGAAGGGATGTACAGAAGGAGACTGCAGTGGGAAATGCTTTTGGAAGAAAACAGAGCAGCCGTCAAGGCAAGGCAACAATGCAGAGTCATATTCAAGGAGTGGTTTTCTCTGTAGCCTTTCTTTCTCCACATGCCAGTGCCAACAGTTGCCCAATAGAGAAAGATCCTAGAGAGGGTGGCCCTACAAGTGCCTAATGCACCAAGCAATAGAGATGGACTCCAGTCATGGGGGCCCTTTAAATGTCTGATGTACCAGGTAACAGAGAATGACCAGCAAAAGTGGTTCTTTAAACACCAGTGGCCAGAGGCTAAAAAAAGACTCAAATAACACCATAACTTCTGTGGCTGAGATGGCCTGCATCCCTACACACTTGGCATCACCAGGGTCCCCAC
>NW_011489834.1:14442-15618 GCF_000754665.1 Bison bison bison | reverse complement strand
GAAGCACTGAGTCCAAGACCCTAGACTACCAGAGAACTTCTAATCCCAGGGAGTATTAGTTAGTGAGAACTCCCACAAAGGCCTACATTGCATCATACAACTGCCAGCAGCACCCAGTGCAGGATGTCTCACCCAAACAACAAGGAAGACAAAAAAGCAAACCCAGTTGTCAACAAGCAGGATTCCCAAAGACACCCCAAAACATACCACCACACACAGCCCCAGTCATCAGAGAGAGAGAGAGGTGAAACAAACAAACAAACAAACTCATCACCTCCCACAAGAACACAGACACAAGTCATTTTCAACACAAAGCCTACAAAAACCACTGGACCAACTTTACTTATTGAAGGCAGAAACCAAAAGCAAGAAGGAATATGACCCTAAAGTTTGAGAATAGGAGACCTCAAACATCATAAAGTTGAAAAATAAGAAAAAAACAGATAAATATTGTGCAAATAAAGGAACAAAGCAGAAACTCACAAGATCAAATAAACAAAGAGGAAATAGGCAAACTACATGAAAAAGAATTCAGAACAATGATAGTAAAGAAGATCCAAAACCTCAAAAATAGTATGGAGAAAATGCAAAAAGCAATTAACACATTTAACAAGGATTTGGAGAAATAAAGAATAAACAAACAGAGACAAATAACACAGTTACTGAAATTAAAAAATACTCTAGAAAGAATCAGTAGAAGAATAACTGAGGCAGAAAAACTGATAAGTGAACTAGAAAATAGAATGGTGGAAATAACTGCTGAACAGCAGAAAAAAGGAATGAGAATGAAAGTAATTGTGGACAGTCTCAGAGACTTCTGGAACAATATTAAACACACCAATATTCGAATCAAAGGATTCCCAGAAGAAGAAGAGGAAAAGAAAGGGTCTGAGAAATTTTTTGAAGAGATTATAATCAAAAACTTCCTCAGTATGGGAAAGGAAAGAGTCAATCAAATCCAAGAAGTGTAGAGTTCGATACCAGAGAAACCCAAAGAGAAACACGCTGAGGCACATACTAATCAAACTTACAAAGATTAAACACAAAGAAAGAATATTAAAGGCAGAAAGGGAAGAGAAACAAGAAACATTGAAGGGAACAGCCATATGATTAACAGCTGATCTTCCAGCAGAAACTGCAGGACAGTAGGGAATGGCAGGATATATTTAAAGTACT
>NW_011489834.1:12873-14342 GCF_000754665.1 Bison bison bison | reverse complement strand
GACACCTCAATACATAAAGCAAACACTAACAGACATGAAGGGGGAAATTGGCAGTAACAAAGTAATAATAGGGGACTTTAACACCCCAAGTATACCAATGAACACATCATCAGAATAGAAAATCAATAAGGAAACATAAGCCTTAAACAGCAGATTAGAGCAGATGGACCTAATTGATATCTTCAGGACATTCCATCCAAATGAAAAGAATACACTTTCTTTTCCAGTGCACAGAGAACATTCTCCAGGATAGACCACATCTAGGGTCACAAATCAAGCCTCAGTAAATTTAAGAAAATTGAAATCCTATAAATCATCTTTTCTGACCACAACAATATCAATTACAGGTAAACAACAACAACAACACTCTTAAAAAACCCACAAACACATGGCAATTAAAAAATATGTTTCTAAATAATGAACGGTACACTGAAGAAATAAAAAGGGAAAGCAAAGAATTTCTAGAAACCAATGACATTGAAAACACAATGACTCAAAACCTATGGAATGCAGCAAAAGAGGGAAGTTTATAACAGTACATTCCTACCTCAAGAAACAAGAAAAACATCGACTAGACAATTTAACTTTACACCTAAAACAACTAGAAAAAGAACAAAAATACCCCCAAAGTTAGTAAAAGAAATAAATCATAATGATTAGAGCAGAAATAAATGAAAAAGAAATGAAGGAAACAATAGCAAAGATTAATAAAACTAAAAGCTTGTTTTTGAGAAGATGAACAAAATTGGACAACAATTGGCCAAACTCATCAGGAAAAAAGGGGAGAAGAATCAAATCAACAAAATTAGAAATGAAAAAGGAGAGGATAAAACAAACAAAGCAAAAATACAAAGAATCATAAGAGACTAAGTCAATAAAATGGACAACTTAGAAGAAATGTACATTCTTAGAAAAGTTCAACATTTCAAGACTGAACCAGGAAGAAATAGATATTATGAATAAGCTAATTACAAGCACTGAAACTGTGATTTAAAAAACAACCTCCCTAAAAACAAAATCCCAGGGCCAGATGGCTTGACAGTTTAATTTTGTCAAACATTTAGACAGCAGCTAATGCCTATCTTTTTGAAACTTTCAAAAATTTGTTGAAGAAGGAAAACTTCCAAACTCATTCTATGAAGCCACCATCACCCTGATAACAAAACCATACAAACATCACATAAAAGAAAATTACAGGCCAATATAATTCATGAACATAGATGCAAAAACTCTCAAGAATTCTAGCAAACAGAATTCAACAGCACATTAAAAAGATCATATACCATAAACAAGTCAGGTTTATCTCAGGGATGCAAGGATTATACAATATGAGAAACTCAGTAAGTGTGATACACCATATTAAAATGTGAAATATAAAAACTGTATTATAATATCAATAGATGCAGAAAAAGCTTTTGACAAAATTCAACAATGGTTTATGATTAAAGTAAAAAAAAAAAAAACTTTCT
>NW_011489834.1:10199-10527 GCF_000754665.1 Bison bison bison | reverse complement strand
GAACTAGACAGCTACATGTAAAAGAATGAAATTATAATACTTCCTAACACCATATTCAAAGATAAACTCAAAGTGGATTAAACACCTAAATGTATGACAAGAAGCTATAAATCTCTTAGCAGAAAACATAGGCAGAACACTGTATGACATAAATCACTGCAATATCCTCTATGACCCATTTCCTAGGGTAATGAAAATAAAAAAGTAAAATAAACAAGTGGGACCTAATTAAACTTAAAAGTTTTTACACAGCAAAGGAAAACTATAAACAAGGTGAAAAGACAACCCTCAGAATGGGAGAAAATAATAGCAAATTAAACAACTGACA
>NW_011489834.1:8880-10099 GCF_000754665.1 Bison bison bison | reverse complement strand
AATACATGTTTAAAAAACTGTGCTGGAGCAGACTTGAATTCAATAAATCTTTACCAGTTAGCAATTTAAGCATTATGTACCCCCATTTTATAGATGAGAAAACTGAAACTCAAATAAGTAAAAGAAGTTGCCCAATATCACACAGACAATAGGTGGGCAGAGCCAGAATTCTAGCTTAAGTCTATCTGAGTTCAAGACCTAAAGTCTTAGAAGCCCAGCCAAAAGAAGGGTTAGGGTTTGGGTGGGGCTCATGAAATAAATAGGTATTCCCTGTAATGAAAAGTCTTGTGGGTAGCAGAAAGCACAGTGGTTGAGAGTACAGCTGTAAAGCAAGTAATTGCTTTTGGTTCATTTTTTATTTTTTCTATTTACCAGTAACATGAGTAGGCTGATTAACCTGTCTCAATCTTCTCAACTAGTATAATGGCAATAATAATAATATTTATTGCACAGAGTTTTGATGAGGATTAAAAGAATATTCATAATGGAGTTAAAAGAGTGTGTACTGTATAAAATGTGATATATAAATTCTTGGAAAACAGCTAAAATTAAAAGTATGTATTCTGGTCATCTTGCACCTCTGCAGTTGCCACCTCTGAAGACATGGTTCTTATTAGTACAAGCAATATGAAATGAAAGAAATGTTACTTCAAACATAAAACCACAATAAAACATATAATTTGGTGACATAACCAAGAAAATGATGGCACTTAAGCAGCCCTACAGTTTCCAAATGGAAGTGAATAGAGAAAAAGTGGAAGAGCAGTTCTGCATGAGAGAAATAAGAAAAAACAAAAAAACACTGGACTTGTAAAGATCAAAGCCTGATTCTGTCACTTAGACTAAAGAATAAGGTTACTAACATCATTTATCCCAAAGCCTTTTTATCTAATAGAAACAGAAGTGTCATGAAAGGACTTGAATCACAATTGAAAATTATTGGTATTGTTTATAACAACCGACATTTATACAGACTTACAGTTATTTAGCACATAGCAACGGAGAAGGCAATGGTACCCCACTCCAGTACTCTCGCCTGCAGAATCCCATGGACGGAGGAGCCTGGTGGGCTGCAGTTCATGGGGTCGCAAAGAGTTGGACACGACTGGGCGACTTAACTTTCACTTTCCACTTTCATGATTGGAGAAGGAAATGGCAACCCACTCCAGTGTTCTTGCCTGGAGAATCCCAGGGATGGGGGAGCCTGGTGGGCTGCTGT
>NW_011489834.1:3819-5110 GCF_000754665.1 Bison bison bison | reverse complement strand
TATCTTTGTTTTTTACATATGAATGAACTCAGATTGGTGAAAAGACAATTCACACCTTGGTATATTTTAATTCTGTATCCATAATCTTTCAATGATACCATGCTATATCTTCAAGCATATTTGCCAGATTTTGTTTTGTACTGCACAGTATTTCCATGGAGCTTTATTCAAAGCTTAACTGTTTGAATTCTTTTTAAATTGAAGTGTATATGATTTACAATATTATATTAGATTCAAATGTATAACATAATGATTCAATATTTCTAGATTACCCTCCATTTTATTATAGATATTGGCTATATACTTTGTGCTGTACAATATATCCTTGTAAGTATTTTTATACATAATAGTTTGTATCACATAACCCCCTACCCCTACTGTGCCTCTTCACCCTTTCCTCTTCCCAGAGCAACTATTAGTTTGTTCTTTATATCTGTGCATCTGGTTTGTTACATTTGTTTTATTTCTTAGATTCCACATATGCATGATAATATTCAGTATCTGTCTTACACTACTAAACATTATATCCTCCATATCATCCATATTGTTGCAAATGGCAAAATTTCATTATTTTTATGGCTACTGTCCCACTCTCTTTCCCTCCCTCACTCCCTCTCTCTGTATATAGATAGATAAATAGATAGTGGTGCAGTGGTAAAGAATCTGTCTGCCAATGTGGGAGATGCAAGAGACGTGGGTTTAATCCCTGGGTCAGAAAGATCCCGTAAAGTAGGAAATGACAATCTGCTACAGTATTCCTGCCTGGAAAAGTCCATGGACAGAAGAGCCTGGTGGACTACATTCCATGCAATGTGATGAGTCGGACACAACTGAGCACAAGAACAAAGATAGATAGATAGACCAGCCTCTCTATCCATTCTTCCATTGATGGGCATTTAATTTGCTTGTGTGTGTGTGCTGTGCTTAGTCACTCAGTGGTATCTGACTCTTTGTGACCCCATGCTTATGCAGCACCAATGGTGCATATATCTTTTCAAATTAGTGTTTCCCTTTTCTTGGAATATATACCTAGGAGTGGAATTGCTTGATCATATGGTATATCTATTTTCATAATTTTTTGAGGAAACTCCATACTGTTTTCCAGAGTGGCTATACCAATTTACATTGCCCTGTATGAAGAAGGCTCCCCTTTCTCTGTATCCTCACCAACATTTGTTATTTGTAGACTTTTTGATGATAGTCATTTGGACAGGTATCAAGTGGTATCACATTGTGCTGTTTTCTTTTCTCCTTACTTTAAAGTTGTATTTATTTTAAACATTTATTTTTT
>NW_011489834.1:0-486 GCF_000754665.1 Bison bison bison | reverse complement strand
CCAAGCTCATGTCCATCGAGTTGGTGATGCCATCCAGCCATCTCATCCACTGTCGTCCCCTTCCTCCTCCCTGCCCCCAACTCCCTCCCAGCATCAGAGTCTTTTCCAATGAGTCAACTCTTCGCATGAGGTGGCCAAAGTACTGGAGTTTCATCTTTAGCATCATTCCTTCCACAGAACACCCAGGACCAATCCCCTTTAGAATGGACTGGTTGGATCTCCTTGCAGTCCAAGGGACTCTCAAGAGTCTTCTCCAACACCACAGTTCAAAAGCATCAATTCTTCAGTGCTCAGCGTTCTTCACAGTCCACCTCTCACATCCATAGATGACCACTGGAAAAACCATAGCTTTGACTAGATGGATCTTTGTTGGCAAAGCAATGTCTCTGCTTTTGAATATGATATCTAAATTGGTCATAACTTTCCTTCAAAGGAGCAAGCGTCTTTTAATTTCATGGCTGCAATCACCATCTGCAGTGATTTTGG
>NW_011489833.1:8336-8855 GCF_000754665.1 Bison bison bison | reverse complement strand
GGTCGCCGCCATCATAACCTCTCGGCCTGTACTGCCAGGACCCACCGCGGCCGCCGCGGATCAGGTGACCGACGCCCCCGCCCAAAGTCCGCCTTGAGCTGCCATTGGTCCGGGCGCAAGACGGCTCTCCAGACTCTCAGGTGATTGAACGATGTGGCTGTCACTCACAGCTGCTCCTTTTCGCTGGTTGGCTGTACGTCTCTCCGGGCGCGCACGCTACAAATGGTTAAGGGGGCGGGGCAGAGCTCCTTTGGTTCCCACAGCGCGCCTGCCAATCTGCGGATGCTGGTGGGTGGGACCCAGCAGAAGGTACTGGGCGGGTTGGGCTCCGCTTGTCCCCGCACTCACGGCTTACCGTCTCCCTGTTTTAAAACTTAAGCATCAGGGTCTTTTCCAATGAGCCAGTTATTTGGCCACCTGATGCGAAGAACTGAGTCCTTTGGAAAAGACCCTGATGCTGGGAAAGACTGAAGGCGGGAGGAGAAGGGGACGACAGAGGATGAGATGGTTGGATGGCAT
>NW_011489833.1:3528-6095 GCF_000754665.1 Bison bison bison | reverse complement strand
GACAGTGGCAGTTGAACTGAAGAAAGGAGGTGGGCTTGCCATTGTTGAGGAAGACAGAGACTGGAGGTGGCTCTTGGATCCGTCTGAGTTGGGGACTAGGAGATAAGGTAAGTTGGGGACAGTTAATTTTGGATTGTTTGTGGGGCCCCTCAGTGGCAACGTCTGAGTCAGCTTCAGGGAGAGGTTTTTGCTGGAGCTCACTGTGTCCCCAGAAGACCAGGAGAGGTTGGAAGGCTTAGGGCCATGATCTAAGTTGTGTTTAAAAGGGCTGATTTGGCTGTGGAAGCAGAACAGATGAGGTGGGGAGAGTGGCAGCAGAGACCAGCAAGAGGCTGCTGCCCTTGTCTGGGAGGAAGGTGATGGGGCTGGACCAGGTGATGGAGAGGCAGAGGAAAAAGCCAGAGAGACTGCAGAGGTCGCTGCCTCAGCACTGATGTGGGGCTGATGTTCGAGCAGGTGGCGTGGTGGCAGGGGCCCTGGGAGCATCTGAAGTGAGAGATCAGAGCCAGGGTCGCCAGCAGATGGGGAAGGGAGAGACCAGAGTCCACATGCTCGAGTCCTTCCCTGTCCTTGCTCTCGCTCTCTGCCCGGTGGCTCAGTTGCATCCCCCTGGTCTGTCAATCCTGCTCAGCCTGGTGCCCCAAGGGAAAAAAAACAGGGATTCCCCACCCCCCCCCGCGCCCAAACAGGGCATCACAGCATCACTGAAGTCCAAGTTTGAAGGGAAAGATTTTCTCAAAAGGTGTGACCTTGTGGGCCAGCAGTCTCCTGCTCCCCGTCATTACAGAGGCCCACAGATGCTTTTCTTCTTTGCTCAGTTCCCACAGGTCCCTGGAGTGGTAATCCTCTGGAAGCAGTGGCTGTGGGCCGGGCACTGAGTCGGACTCAGACTCTGCCCCTCAAGTTCCCAATCTGATCTGCAGGAGACGGGACATGAGGGGTCCCAGCCCAGGGTGATGGATGTTCAAAAGGGAAACACACAGGGCCAGGAGGGAGGCACACAGAGGGGCGCACACCTAAGTCTGCTTCAACCACAAGGTGACATCTAAGCTGAGTCCTTCAATAAATATTGACAGCACCCATGAGTACCTTCTGTCTGTGGCTTCGTTTTGGGGGTGAAAGCATTTATTCATGAAAACCCACCTGGGCCCTCACCATCCCTGTGTTTTCTTTTAATACAGTATTGGACACATCGCCAAATCAGTGTAATATCTGTGTGCTGCGTGGATTACCTATGTTGTGTAGACACGCATCACCTTTACGTTACACACATCACATTATTGCATGTGAAATAGATAATAAAAGGAGCCCCCATCACCCGCCCCAGACTTCACAGAGTGCTGCCAGGTCCTGGGCAAAAATTGTTCTCCCCAAATCCCTTTCTCCTGCCCCTCCCTGCCCCCTGGAAGTAATTGCTAGCCTAAGTTTGCTGTTTATCATTCCTTTTTCTCTTAGAGGTTGACCACTTCAGGATGCCCCCCTAAACAGTCTTGTGCTCAGTCTGCTGATACTTGAGCTTGACAAAATGGCATCATCCTGCTCATAGACCCACACAGGGGACACAGGGAGCATCAGAGCATCCTCATGGAGTAAAACCAATGCCTGGTTTTCCTCTTCCCTTGGCAGATGCTGGTGCTTCTTACTGTCCCCTTGGTTTGCCGGGAGGCTCTTAATGACCTACAGATGCAAGATGTCTCCGGGGCCATGGTCGACGGTCCTCTTATTCACAATGATTCCGTCTCCTTCCGTTTAGGAGCACCCCTCCTTGCCCATTGCCGGCCAGGAGACACACTGCAAGTGGCAGGGTCAGGGTATCAGGAGACCCACAGGCCCCCGTGGGAATCTTTCAGCACCCTCACCACAAGTGACTCGGCAATGGAACGTTGCTTACAAAACCCTGAGCTCCATGCTGTACTTGCTGTGAGACAGGTGAAGGGGGCCACCACCTCACTCCTGCAGCCCATGTCACCTGGAGTGCTCCGCAAAGTGGAGTCCACACCCTCAGCCCGCTCACCCAGGCGTCACACAGTCCTCCCAGGCTTGCTTTCCCCCACACAGTCCTTGTGTGACTGAAAAAGAAAAGTTGAGAAATCCAGATGTCCAGCTCAATGACTTAGCAAAGCAAACTTTGCCTTGGCATCGCCCAAGTCGAGAATTCAAATGTCTACATCCTCATCCCCCTCCCATCACTTCCTTCTCCCTTCCACCAGTGAGCACGCACCTGATTTTTGGGGTCATCTCTTGGCTTTTCATAACTTTACCAATTGTATCAGCCTGTTTGGGGTGCTGGGACAAAGTGTCACGGACAGTGGCACTTAGAAACAGCGAAAGTTTATTGCTCACCAAGGCTTGCCGTCAGAGATCAAGGTACCATCAGCGTGGGGGAGGGTCTTCTTCCCAGGTTGCAGACTTCTCATTGTATCCTCACTGGGTAGGAGGACTGAAGAAACTGGAGCCTCTTTGATGAAGACACTCATCCCATCTTGAGGACTTCACCTTCATGAGCTCATGACCTGAGCACCTCTCCCAGGCCCCCACCTCCTAATAAATACCATTAGGGCATTAGA
>NW_011489833.1:0-1126 GCF_000754665.1 Bison bison bison | reverse complement strand
AGAAAGAGATGTTTTTCTGGAACTCTCTTGCTTTTCGATGATCCAGCAGATGTTGGCAATTTGGTCTCCGGTTCCTCTGCCTTTTCTAAAACCAGCTTGAACAACTGGAAGTTCATGGTTCACATATCGCTGAAGCCTGGCTTGGAGAATTTTGAGCATTACTTTACTAGCGTGTGAGATGAGTGCAATTGTGCGGTAGTTTGAGCATTCTTTGGCATTGCCTTTCAGTCCTTTCCATTGACCTTTTCCAGTCCTGAGGCCACTGCTGAGTTTTCCAAATGTGTTGGCATATTGAGTGCAGCACTTTCACAGCATCATCTTTCAGGATTTGAAATAGCTCAACTGGAATTCCATCACCTCCACTAGCTTTGTTCATAGTGATGCTTTCTAAGGCCCACTTGACTTCACATTCCAGGATGTCTGGCTCTAGGTCCAGTGATCACACCATCGTGATTATCTGGGTTGTGAAGATCTTTTTTGTACAGTTAGTTCTTCTGTGTATTCTTGCCATCTCTTCTTAATATCTTCTGCTTCTGTTAGGTCCATACCATTTCTGTCCTTTATTGAGCCCATCTTTGCATGAAATGTTCCTTTGGTATCTCTGATTTTCTTGAAGAGATCCCTAGTCTTTCCCATTCTGTTGTTTTCCTCTATTTCTTTTCATTGATCGCTGAAGAAGGCTTTCTTATCTCTTCTTGCTATTCTTCGGAACTCTGCATTCAGATGCTTATATCTTTCCTTTTCCCCTTTGCTTTTCGCTTCTCTTCTTTTCACAGCTATTTGTAAGGCCTCCCCAGACAGCCATTTTGCTTTTTTGCATTTCTCTTCTATGGGAATGGTCTTGATCCCTGTTCTGTACAATGTCACAAACCTCATTCCATAGTTCATCAGGCACTCTGTCTATCAGATCTAGGCCCTTAAATCTATTTCTCACTTCCACTGTATAATCATAAGGGATTTGATTTAGGTCATACCTGAATGGTCTAGTGGTTTTCCCTACTTTCTTCAATTTCAGTCTGAATTTGGCAATAAGGAGTTCATGATCTGAGCCACAGTCAGCTCCTGGTCTTGTTTTTGCTGACTGTATAGAGCTTCTCCATCTTGGCTGCAAGATATAATCAATCTG
>NW_011489832.1:21762-23216 GCF_000754665.1 Bison bison bison | reverse complement strand
GGGGGCCAAATTTTTTTTTTTTTTTTTTTTTAATTCTAATGCCTCCCATAATCCTTCCAGATTTCAGACAATGCTGCAAAGCTATAGTAATCAAAACAGCATGCTATTAGCACAAAAACAGATATATGGATCAGTGGAACCGAATAGAGAACCCAGGAATAAACCCACACAGTAGTAGTGTTAATTGCTGAGTTGTGTCCAACTCCTTGCAACTGCATGGACTGTAGGTCTCCAGGTTCCTCTGTTCATGGGACTCTCTAGGCAGGATTACTGAAATGGGCTGCAGTGCCCTCCTCCAGGGGATCTTTCCAACCCAGGGATTAAACCTGCATCGCTTATGTCTCCTGCATTGGCAGGTGGGTTCTTTACCACTAGTACCACCACCTTTACCACTAAGCCAAAACCCACACACCTACAGTCAATTAATCTTTGAAAAGGAGACAAGAATATACAATGAGTCTCTTCAGCAAGTAGTGTTGGCAAAGTTGGACAACCGTGTGTAAATCAGTGAAGTTAGAACCCACCTTTGGACCATACACAAAAATAAACTCAAAATGGCTTAAGGACTTAAATATAAAACATAGCACCATAAAACTCCTAGAAGAAATCATAGGCAAAACATTCTCTGACATAAATTGTACCAATATTTTCTTAGGTCAGTCTCCCAAGGCAATAGAAATAAAAAACAAAAATAAATAAATGGGACCTAGTTAAACTTAAAAGCTTTTGCTTAGCAAAGAAAACAATAAACAAAACAAAAAACCTGTGAACTGGGAGAAAATATTTGCAAGTGATGGGAATGACAGGGCTTAATTTCTAAAATAAACGAAATATCTCATATAATAACAACAATAAAAAACCCAAATGAAAAACTGGCAAAACACCTAAATAGACATTTCTCCAAAGAGGACATGCAGATGGCCAATATGCACATAAAAAGATACTCATCACTGCTAATTATTAGAGAAATGAAAATCAAAATTACAATGAGGTGCCACCTTATACCAGTCAGAATGATCATCATTAAAAAGTCTACAAATAATAATGTGAGAGACCATGTGGAGAAAAGGGAATCCTCTTACACAGCTGGTAGGAATGTAAGTTGGTGCAGCCCTATGTAAAACAGTATGGATGCTCCTCAAAAGAGTAAAATTAGAGTTTCCATATGATCCACCAATCCCACTCATATACCCAGATAAAACTGTAGTTTGGAAAGATACATGCACTCATGTTCACAGCAGCATTATTACAACAGCCAAGACATGGAAACAACCTATTAATAAATGCCCATTAACAGATGAATAGATAAAGAAGATATGGTACATATAGAAAATGGAATATTACTCAGCCATAAAAAGAATGAAATAATACCATAAGCAGCAACATGGATGGACCCAGAGATTATCATACTTAATGAAGTCAGAAAAAGACAAGCATAATATGATATCACTTAT
>NW_011489832.1:20520-21383 GCF_000754665.1 Bison bison bison | reverse complement strand
CAGACTCACACACATAGAGAACAGACTTCGGTTGCCAAGAGGGAGAGGGGTGGGTAGGGAAGGATTGGGAGTTCAGGATGAACTGATGGATAGACAACAAGGTCATACTGCATAGCACAGGGAACTGTATTCAATATCCCGTGATAAACCATAATTGAAAAGAATAGCAAAAAGAATATATATATATATATATATATGTGCATAACTGAATCACTTTGCTCAACAGCAGGAATTAACACAACATTGTAAATCAACTATACTTCAATAAAATAAAAAAAATCTAATTCTACTGCCTCCATTTTTCTGCTCAATTCCAAATGATAGCCCTGGATATAAAACTGGAATATGCCCCAAATATAAGAACTTGAGATAGAGAAATAGTGTAGCTCTTTATTTTAAAGCTGAGACAACAAATAATCCCTAAAATATTAGTCATTTGTTTTTATATTACTAACAACAAAACAAAACCAAAAAACCAAAACCTGCCTGACAGTGAGGGCTGTATTTCTTCCTGTTGTTTTAAGCTGTCTAGTGTCTTACAATATGATATGATTTCACCCAGAAATAAGGGAGAAGGGAAGGATCACAAAAAAAGACAAACTTGGCCAGAAAGAAATGCCCAGCCAGTTTTCAACAGTAGAAGAGAGGTGAGGTAGATAATTCCAGCTAATGACTGGAAGTACAATGCAGGCTGTTTACAGTTTTATGTCTTCTTTTCAGTGGTACTTCTTTCAGGCCAATATTACCATGAAAAGTGAGAGTGAAAGTCGGTTGGTGTCTGACTCTGTGATGTCGTGGACTATACAGCCCATGGAATTCTCCTGGCCAGAATACTGGAGTGGGTAGCCGGTCCCTTCTCCCGG
>NW_011489832.1:19074-20420 GCF_000754665.1 Bison bison bison | reverse complement strand
ATGGGGTGTCTCGGCTTATATTTACATTAATCTTATTCCTTTTTAGTTCCCAGACAGCCACACAACTCTTGCTATCACTCAGAAGGGCTCCATAATCATCTCTCACTAGAGAGTTCTCTTTCATCACCCCTTTCACTTCTTCACAGACATTCTCTTCAAATATCTCCTCCCACTTCAACCAGATGGTCTACCTATGAATATGTCCTTGATTAGAACTTCTCAGCAAGTTCCCATGGCCAATGGGCTCAAGTATAGTCTCCTTAACAAGATAGGCAAGGCTCTCCACTGCATTGGTCCCATCAACTTCTCTATTCTCACCCCCTGCCTTCTCTTGAGATGTTAATCACATCTTGTTTATGCCGAATGCTACGTTAGTCTTCCAAGAGTACAGCTCACCCTTCACAGGAATACGCTAAAATTTCCTTACTGGCTACCGAATGGAAATTTATCAGTCAGCCTTGGCATTCAAGGTCCTCCATATCAATTCCAGGATTTTAAAAGCCTACAAAGGGAAGTTTAGTAAATATTAACTCTGACCTCAGGAATCAAGGGCAGGGATGTGATCACAGGTAGGGATCAAGTGAGCCCAGCTGTGAGAAGGTAAAGGCAGACTGGAAGTTTGGGGAACCTTCTGGGATGTACACTACAGACATTTTTTGCACATATATCTCATGTGTACTTTGTAACATAGACATTTTTACACTGATCAAACTAAGGCTGAGAAAGTTAAGGTAACTCTCCCAGAATTACAAAGCTTGTAAATGTCACAGGCAAGTTTCAATGCCAAGCATCTTTCAATGCAGAGCCCCCTGTATTTCCAAAGCACAAAGTTGCCTTCTAGTATTTTATTTCCACACTGACTGTTTCTTCCATCGCAATCCTACTTACATTTCCAGGTCCAGACAAAATTCGCAGAGACTTCATTGAATTGCCCAGCAATATATGGTCATTTATTCCTTGGAGAACTATGCACATAAGATGAAAGCAGTCTCTATCTTTGCTGTCCAATATGGTAGACACTAGCCACAACTGTCTACTAAGAACTTGAAATGTGCCTAGTGAGAGTGAAGAGCTAGATTTTAAATTTAAATATAATTATATTAACTTGCCATATGTGGTGAATGGATCTCTAGCTCTAGGTCTCTGCTATTCAAGTGGTCAATCAGCACTGGCATCACCTGATCAGCTTTTGCCATTACCTATGTTGAATCTCAGGACCTGCCTCAGACCTGCTAAAGTAGAATTTCAAACAAGCTGTCCAGGTGATTCATCTGCACTTTAAAGCATGACAAACACTCCTAGAGCATTAGTTAGCAACCATGTGGCTTTAAAAAAAATTAATAGTT
>NW_011489832.1:17207-18007 GCF_000754665.1 Bison bison bison | reverse complement strand
TTGGTTATGGACTCCTCCAGATTATCAGATAGGCTCCAGCCTAGGGAAACCAGAGTCCTTTTGCCACTATATGACTCTCACACTGTGGATATGGAATCTTCTGTTCACATGCCATCTGTCCTTTCAAGGTCCTGGATGTCTTTGCCACCATCCTGCCTCAGCTACAAGGTCTCATGTGGAACTCTACCTGTATGCTCACGAAGGCAACTTGGGGATCTTCATGTATGGGCCCGAGAGCCCAGGAAATCCCAATTCTGTTTGGTCACCATCAGTTCCTTGTACTCGGTGTCCCAAGTGTTCTTCTGGGTGCTTTCTAGGGACCCATTTACTATAGCACCTGAGTTCCAGACTCCTTGGGGCCACCAGCATTCTGGCTTGCATGATAATGGAGTGAACTTTTGGCCACCTACACTCAGTGGCACTGGTGCTTCAGGAACCCATCAGTCACTAGGTTGCCTTCCCCTAGGATCCTATGGACCACAAACATGCTCACATGCTAGGGAAGAGTGGTTCTTTTTGTTTACCATGTTATCTCCCTGGTCCACCTGGGGAAAGCATCTGGGCACCAGATCTATACTATATATACACGTATACTGTGGTTTTAATTGTTCTTCTGGCCTTCACAGGCTTTCCCTTCACTGTGGAATGGAAAGTATGTCAGGCAACTTCCCATGCAGAGCACTGTCGCACCAGAGGCTTATTCGGTTACTATCTTGCCTACCTTTTTGTGATTTTTCACTCCATATGCTTGCCTTCATCCTAGGGAACTATTTTTGCTCATTGTGGTTTCCTTCAGGTGG
>NW_011489832.1:16358-16638 GCF_000754665.1 Bison bison bison | reverse complement strand
ATGCAGGTCAAGAAGCAACAGTTAGAACTGGACATGGAACAACAGACTGGTTCCAAATTGGAAAAGGAGTATGTCAAGGCTGTATATTTTCAGTTGGCTTTTTAAACTTATATACAGAGTACACCATCAGAAATGCTGGGCTGGATGAAGCACAAGCTGGAATCAAGATTGGCAGGAGAAATATCAGTAACCTCAGATATGCAGATGACACCACCCTTATGGCAGAAAGCAAAGAAGAACTAAAGAGCCTCTTGATGAAGTGAAAGAGGACAGTGAAAAA
>NW_011489832.1:14432-16258 GCF_000754665.1 Bison bison bison | reverse complement strand
GTGCTTTTGAACTGTGGTGTTGGAGAAGACTCTTGAGAGTCCCTTGGCCTGCAAGGAGATCCAACCAGTCAATCCTAAAGGAAATCAACCCTGAATATTCATTGGAAGGACTGATGGTGAAGCTTCAATACTTTGGCCACATGATGCGAAGAACTGACTCATTAGAAAAGAATCTGATGCTGGGAAAGATTGAAGGTAGAAAGAGAAGGGACGACAAAGGATGAGATGGTTGGATGGCATCACTGACTCAATGGATGTGAGTTTGAGCAAGCTCCAGGAGTTGGTGATGGACAGGGAGGCCTGGGGTGCTACAGTCCATGGGGTCGCAAAGAGTCATACACGACTGAGTGACTGAACTGAACTAAGGTGGTTAACAAATGGTACCTTCTGGGCACTTATGCTGATGTTCATATGGTTCTTCTACCCTTCACTCCTCTGCTCCCTTCCCTCTGCCCCTGCTGGCTGGGGAAATGGAGAATTTTATCCACTTTCTCCCCAGTGTCTAACCACACAGTGGGTTTCTCAGGATACTTTAGGCCATAGTATTCTGGGAGAAACTTGGTTCTATTTACTTACTGTAATACCTTGATGTTGGTACTTTCTGTGACTGTCTTGGTATAAACTAACCCTAACACTAAGGTTCCGGCTACACTAGTCTGGCAGTCTGATTTTTCTGGGGAACTTAGAGCACTTTCATTCCCCTTTCTTGTGGTGCACTGATTCCCCAGAGTGCCTGTTTAGTTACCAGCCTACTTTCCCTTTGAGGTTTCTGCGACCCTTTAAGCCTCAAGTTCGCCTGCGAGTTGTGGGACTATGGCTGCTGTAGGCTACCGTAGTATCCTCTCACTGGTGCTTCTGAAGAACAATCCGGGTGCTATTTTGTCCTCGTGCTTAGGTCCTAATGGCTTTTAAGCTCATCTTCCTTGCCCTTGCTGGGGAAAGCAGCAAATATTCAGCCCCTTTCCCTACACCACACCGATTCTCCAAGGGCTTCTGTGGTTACTAACCTGCCCATACCCTGCGATTTCTGAGATCTTTTGGGCTATATGCCTGCCTATTTACTGGGAAACTGTGATTACCTAAGGTTACACCTTTTGGGGGTGATGGTGCCCTGGGGAAACCTTGGGGAACCAGCCTGCCCACGTGCTATGGTTCCTATGTCTTTCAGGCCACCAGCTTATCCTGTTGCTGAAGAATTGAGATCATTTCGGGCTTCTTTTCCTGCAGTGCGCTGATTTCCTGTGGGGGTGGTGGGAGTGGGGACATCCTATTATCCACCTACCTACTACCTGAGGTTTCAGAAATCCCTATGACCTCAAGCCTCCCCACATACTGGGAAAACCTGACTCCTGTCAGCCACTGGCCTGCCCTCACACTGGTGTCTCCAGAGAACCAGTGTTTGCAGGTGTGCTAGGGTACCTTTAGTTCTGACACTTAGCAGCCTTCTCCCTTGCTAGAGAAATGGGTGCAACTTTTGGCCACCTGCCCTACAGTGCACTGATGCTTGGTGTGGACGGGTTATCTAGTCACTAGTCTTCCCTCCTGGAATTCCTTGAGCTGCAGATCTGTCTGCATACAGGGGAACTGTGGTTCTTTTCGTACAGAGTCTTACCTTGCCTTGGTCTCCCTGGAGAACCACCGGACCACCAGCCTGCCCTTCTGCCATGTTCCCAGTTGTCCTTCTAGCCTTCGGCCTTCCTGGTCACTGGTAAACAGAGATCATTTGAAGCTGCCTCCCTTGTGGCTCAGCTGGTAAAGAATCTGCCTGCAATGCGGGAGACCTGGGTTCAATCCCTGGGTTGGGAAGATGCCCTGGAGAAGGGAAA
>NW_011489832.1:13767-14332 GCF_000754665.1 Bison bison bison | reverse complement strand
ACATATTAAAGCAACAACAGTAAAACTAGCTCATTCTGCCTATAGTTGTGTCTTCACGCTGGTGCCTTTGGGGAGGACTTCCCTGTATCAGCCTGTGGACCTGCTACAGGTCTGGCCTTTCCCTTTGCTGCAGAACCAGGAGAACTTTAGGTCACCTTCCCTGGGGCCCTGGGGGGCCATCTGGTCACTAGCCTGTCTGCCCCCTGGGACTCCTGGGATCCTTCATGCAGGGCAAGTGCTGCTCCTTTTGTTTACATCATTTCCTCCTGATGGTGCCTGGAGGGACCCTCTAAACTCCTCCTGTCCAATGCTATGGTTCTGGTGGTCCTCAGGCCGCCTGTCTTCCTGCTTGCTAGGGGACCAAAGGTACCGTGGGTCACTTTCCTTTAGCTACGGTGGTGCTCTGGTGACGTTTTGATTTTCTTACCTGTTCTGTGCCATGCGCTGTGGTTTTTGTGTTCCTTCTGGCCATCAGGGTTCCCTCTTGCTTGGGAATGGAGAACCCTTTCAGTCATCTTTTCTGACGCCCTGGGGGAAGGTAAAATGACTGAAAGGGTTCTCCATT
>NW_011489832.1:12644-13327 GCF_000754665.1 Bison bison bison | reverse complement strand
TATGCTACGGCATGGATAAACCTTGAAAACTTTATGCTAAGTGAAAGAAACCAGACACAAAAGATCACGTATTGCATGATTCTGCTGCATGTCTTGTATGATTCCAGTCTCATATGTTTTCAAAGATGTGGGTGAAACATGACGATTTTCTCAAGGTCATTCTGAAATTTCTTCTCAAGAGGATTTCATACGCTTGAGCGCCACACCGTGTCAGTGATCCCTGCGGAGCTCTGCACAGTCCAGTCTGCTGCTGCTCTCCCACTGACCACTTGGTAAAGCAATATTCACTGAGTGTCCTTTGTGTATAGAACTAAAATCAATCTCACTGTAGTTTCTGGCTTGATGAGAAACTAGATGAAGCACTAATGGAATAGAGCAGGAAAAAGCCAGAAGGAATACCTTTGCAAATCCTCTTCCACAACCTTGGGCTTGGCCTGGGAGCAACAACTCTTCCAAAAATGCTCATTCAGAGAGATTACTTCAAAGTCACATCTGTAATCAGATAATGAGATCCTGCCACTGAAGCTCCCATGTTTTATGTCAACAAAAGAGATGTTATCCTTGTAACTTCAATTGCCAAAGGGACTGCATGTGGATTCTTAAAAAATGAAAGAAAACAAAATTCACAAAAGACATTCCTGAATTATCAGTATAAGAAAATGAACATTGGCTCAATGTTAAAG
>NW_011489832.1:10370-12544 GCF_000754665.1 Bison bison bison | reverse complement strand
TTAAAGTTGGTTAAAGGTACAGCACAAAAATAATGTTTTCCCTGCTTGATTTCATTTTATAGGACAAAGAAAGATTGTTCTCCATTGCTTCACTTGCTGCCATACTGTTTCAATTCCCATTTTGTTGATCTTCAGTAGCCACCACTTCTGCATATATGAAGACAAAAACAAACTCAATACTACAATTCTTGTTTCCAATAAACTGCTACCAAGAATAGGACAGCATGGAAGACAACAGTGAATTAAGAGATGGGATTGCTTAGCTTTTCACTTTGAGGGAAATTTCTCAAAACATTGTTTTTATGAACCTTAGTTTTGAGGTGGGCTTCCCTGGTGGCTCAGATTGTAAAGAATCTGCCTGTAATGAAGGAAACCCGGGTTCAGTTCCTGGGTCAGGAAGATCTCTTGGAGGAGGGTATGGCAACTCCCTCAATATTCTTGTCTGGAGAATTCCATGGACAGAGTAGCATGGCAGGCTACAGTCCATGGGGGTCACATAGAGTCATTTTAACACATGTATTCTAAAGTTTAAAACAATTTCTTACCACTGCTTCCCACCTCACAAGATCGTATGGATAGATTGATATTGGTATTGCACAGGGGAGTCTGTAACTGGCCTAAAAATGGATTTAATGGTTTTTGTTTGTTTGTTTTGGCTGTAAGGACATCAAGAAGATAGGCAGAAACCTATTTTCTATGATTTTTACCTGTTTCTTATTTTCTAAGCTATACTTTTTATTTTCCAACCATAATTATGTTAATCACCAAAATTTTAGGGAATTTAACTTCTTAAACCTATGGTGGGCTTCCCAGGAAGAAATTCAGGTTTCATCCCTGGGTTGGCAAGATCCCCTGGAGTAGGAAAGGCAACCCACACCAGTGGATAATCCCATGGACAGAGGAGCCTGGTGGGCTACAGTCCATGGGGTCGCAGAGTCGGACACGACTGAGCGACTAAAGTGAACTGAAGCACACACACAAGCCTATGGTAAGAAAGATGCTGCCAAAAAAACCCTTTGTATTTTCCTGTTTAATAAGGTCACCATACATTTTTTTTTTCTTATGGATTTCCCCCTACTGAACACCAGTTCTGGAGTAGTGGGAGGCTCTATGCTTCTTTGCTGAGAATACCTGAAATGAATAGTACACATTAACTAACACCTTAAAGATGATATGAACACAGGGACTGCAATAATATAATACAAGAATAACTCACTACAGTAAAGCAGGGCTTATCTCACAAATGCAGGAATGATAAAATGTAAGGACATGCATTACTATAATTATGTTGAGAATACAATAGTGGCAGGAAGGCATGTATGAAAATTGAACACTTGAAGGTAGTTTTAAAAAAGGAATGGAAGGTTTTTCCACTAATATATATAATTAATAGTTCTTATCATAAACTTGTCATCATTATAGTCAATAGCAGAAGTCTTAGAGAAAGTCCCTGTAGACTTAGGAACAATGATAACAAATATCTATGTTAACTGTTTATATAGTAGCATTTTGGAAAATTTCAGCAATGCAGTAAGTAGTGTCAAAGAAATTGGAGTAAAGGAAAATAATACGTAAAAATTATTATTTTTTAGGTGACTTGATTATATTCTTAGAAGTCCAAGGCATTCAGCTAAAAATAATGATCTCTAGTATTAATGAATGTTTAATCAGGGTAACAGTATCTGATACATACTCAGAAGTCAGTAGTACTCTGTACCTTTATAAAAAAGAAAACTAAAACATAATTTTAAGAAGGTCCATTCATAGAAATATAATGCCCTAAAAGCCGAAGAAACAAACATAAAATGTATCGAAGTTGACTAAATAAAAATGCAAAATTTTATTTGTACATTGAAAAGAGGACCTGAAAAAATGGCTAATTGTAACATATTATCAGATGGAAAGACTGAATACTTTCTCATTGTTCTCTCCAAGTTACGTTTTAGATGACCTGGAATTCAATTTTTAATCTTAAATGATTTATTTTCTGGGAGTTGAAAATTATATTCTACAGTTCCACCATGAGAACAAATAGCTAACATTTGTAAATATACACTTGGAAATAGGAATCCTCACAAAGGGACAAAGAGCTCTAGAAATGTTAACTGTATAGGTGAATACAGAAGATTTTAAAATTTAAATCATAATTTAAATTTTTATTTAAATATTTTCAA
>NW_011489832.1:7536-10270 GCF_000754665.1 Bison bison bison | reverse complement strand
TTACATGCTACAATGTGGATGAACCTTGACAAGAGTATGATAATGTCAGTGACATAAGCCAGACACAAAAAGGACAAGTATTGTATGATTCCATTTACATGAGGACTCTAGGGTAGTCAAATTCACATACAAAAAATAGAATAGTGGTTACCAGGGTCTGAGAATTTAAGGAATGGAAGTTATTACTTAACAGGTATTGAGTTTCAGTTTGGGATGATATTTTAAAAAGCTCTGGATATGGATAGTGGTGAGTATTGCACAACAATATGAATGCACTTAATGCCACTGAAATGTGCACTTAAAATGGTTAAGAAAGGATTTCTCTGGTGGTCCAGGGGTTAAGAACTTGCCTGCCAATGCAAGGGATATGGGTTCTATCGCTGTTCTGGGAAGATTCCACATGCCTTGGGGCAGCAAAGCCCATGCTCCACAACTATTAAGCCCACACTCTGCAGCCCCTGTGCCTCAACTACTGAAGCCCATGCATCCTAGAGCCTGTGCTCTGCAACAGGAGAAGCCACCACAATAAGAAGCCTGTCCCCAAGTAGAGAGTAGCTCCTGCCCAGCACAAGTAGAGAAAGTCTGCGTGGCAACAAAGACCCAGTGCAGCCAAAAATAAACATACAAAATTAATACATTTTAAAAAGTGGTTAAGGGAGTTAATTTGATGTTACACGTATTTTCTACAATAAAAAGAGTATTGTTTTAAAGATAACAACATATTATGGAAACACACACAGATCTGGAGGGGGAAAATGTAAATATAGTATGGTAAGGTTTTTATATTCTATGTGTGAGGTTTTGCACAGTTACACAAGTAGTATACAGTTGAAATTTAACAGAGGTAAGTTAAAGATCTATATTATAACCTCTAAGTTCAGTTCAGTTCAGTTGCTCAGTCACATCCGACTCTTTGTGACCCCATGGACTGCAGCATGCCAGGCCTCCCTGCCCATCACCAACTCCCGGAGTTTACTCAAACTGATGTCCATTGAGTCAGTGATGCCATACAGCCATCTCACCCTCAGTCATCCCCTTCTCTTCCTGCCTTCAATCTTTCCCAGCATCCCGGTCTTTTCAAATGAGTCAGTTCTTCGCATCAGGTGGCCAAAGTATTGGAGCTTCACCATCAGTCTTTCCAATGAATATTCAGGGTTGATTTCCTTTAGGATGGACTGGTTGGATCTCTTTGCTGTTCAATGGACTCTCAAGAGTCTTCTCCAAAACCACAAAAAAAGTAATTACTAAAATAAGAAAACAGAGTTATAAGCTAATAATCTAACAAAGTGTTAGTCGGTCATCATGTCTGACTCTCTGCAACCCCATGGCCTAGAGCCCATCAGGCTCCTCTGTTCATGGGATTACCCAGGCAAGAATAGAGGAGTGGGTAGCCATTTCCTTCTCCAAGGAATCCTCCTGACCCAGGGATTGAACCTGAGTCTCCTGCATTTCAGGCAGATTCCTTACCATCTGAGCCACCAGGGGACATAACAAAGGAGATAAAACAGAATAAAAATATTCAATTAATCCAAAAGAAAGAAGAAAATGAGGGAAAAGAGGACAAAGAATAGTTTTGACAAATAGAAAACAAGAAGTAAGATAAAAGGTTTCAACCTAACTGGATCAATAATTATGTAAAATATAAAGTTCTAATTGTTCCAAATAAAAGTTAGAGATTGTTACAGTGGATAAAAATTCAAAAGTCTATAAGAAATATACTATACATATAAAGACAGATGTTAACAGTAAGGGAATGAGAAAGTATACCATGCTAACACTACTCAAAACTTGAGTGGCTATGTTACTATCAAAGATTGCAAAGGAAATAATATTACAAAGGAAAGAGATGATTATTTCATAATAAGAACAGGGTCAATTCATCAAGAGAACATTATTATTCTAAACTTTTGTACACAGATGGCAAATAAGCACATGAAAGGATGCTCAACGTTATTAATTATTAGGGAAATGCAAATTAAAGCCACAATGAGATACTGTTATACACCCACTAATAATGACTAAAATTAAAAAGACTAATCATATCACATATTAGTGAAGCTATGAAACAACAAAAAGTTTCATACATGGCTGGTGGGAATATAATATGAAACAACTGATTTTGAAAATGGTTTGACAGTTTCTTAAAAAGTTAGACATACACTGACAATATGATTCAGCCATTCCACTCTTAAATATTTACCTGTGAGAAATGAAAGCATATGCCCACACAAAGACTAGAACACCGATGGCCATAACAGTTTTATCTTTAATAGAAAAAAAAATGAAATGAACCTAATGGGGTCGCACAGAGTCGGACACGACTGACGCAACTTAGCAGCTGCAATGTACATCAACAGAAGAATGGATAAACCATCTAGGGTATATCCATCTAATGGAATGCTACTCAGCAGTAAACTGAATGAACTATTGAAACACACTATAATATGGATGAATCTCAAAATATTTACATTAAGTGAAATGACCCAGGACAAAAGGGTAGGTTCTGTATGGTACAATGTATATAGAATTCTAAAAAATGAGATCTAATCTATAGTGGCTGGTAGTTGCCTGGGGTTGGTAGAGACTGTGAAGGACAGGTGGGGAAAGAGGGAGAGCATAAAATAAGGCAAGAGAAAACTGGGGGTAATGAAAATATTCATTATTTTGATTATGATGGTGGTATATTTCATGTATGTGACATGTATTATGTGTAAGTATACCTCAGTAAAGCTAC
>NW_011489832.1:4132-6954 GCF_000754665.1 Bison bison bison | reverse complement strand
ATATTTGCAGAAGAAATACCTGAGGGTGAACATCTCTAAAGGATCCAAAAAATGGATCAACCCTAAGATCAAGCAAGTAAACAGGCAAAGCATGTGAACAGATAATTCACAAAAGAGAAAATTCAACAAATAAATGTCCAATTAAAAGCAGGTAACATTTTCACCCACTTAATTACTAAAATCTGATATCCTCCTATATTACTCCTACCCTGAATATTAGCCTACACTTTAGTCAATGTAACAGCTTTAGCTTTTTAAGAACTATAAAATTACTCAAATCCTTTGATATAGCAATTTTCCTTCTGGGACTTTAGCCTAAGGAAATAATCCAAACTCTGGAACAGTCTTGCATTAATATAGTTTTCAAATAACAGTGAAAATTAAAAACAGCCCAAATAGCTAAAATAGGAGACTTGTTAATTAAATTAGTGTGTAACTGCTCAATGGAATATTTTATAGGTATTAAACAAAACATAGGCACTATATAGCAATATGGAAAAGGCATATAATACTGGGTTTAAAAGTATGATGTTAAATTTTATGCACTTTGTGATTAAAATAATGTGAATATTTGAATGCACCAAATGTGAATGATAAATCTAAAACCGATAGCAGTAGATTGATGCGTAGTTTATTTTCCTATTTTTAACTTAAATGTTCTCAGTTAAAAAAATTTTGAAACAGTTCATGATAAATTGTTTTACAGTAAGTAAGATATAAATGTCAAGAATCTTGAAAAATGTCTATGTGTAAGTAGCCATATAAACACAAGCGCTTTTCGTGTACAATTTGAACATTTTGGAGTTAATTTTCTGGAACTCATTTTCTTCCTGAGTATACTGATTTCTAAAGGCCCTGTAAATCTCAAATTTTATGTTTCTTAGGGCTCCATCAATATTAAGTTAAGCTTGGTTTCCACTGATTTTCATTGTCTATTTGTGGACCACAAAATGCTAAACCAATCAGTTTATACAAACTGATCAGTTCAATGAAAAAAGTCAAACTGCTAATTGTGCATTATATTGTCCCTAAGAAAGCTAAATGGATCTTGGTTCTTTAAGGGATTCTCCACACTTTGGTTAAACCTAGAGGGATGTGCAGGGCATGGAGGAGGATCTGGTTATCCCTAAAAGCTTAAAAATGAACCTTTTGGAGCTCACAGGGCCACTGTGTATTGCAAACCACACTAATTTCTAGTATTATAATTCTGGATGGTTCGGATGGAAAGAATTATTAGATCTCTGCTTAATGTACTTATTAACCTTTAGAGGGGCTTCCTTTGACCATCCTTTGCAAAAAAAAATCTCCTGCTCTAATGTCACATCCCATATGCTTAATTTTATTTTTGTACAGCACTTACTGCTATCTGAAATTATTTTATCAACGTGTTCACTTTTTATTGATCTTTAACCACATGATCTTATCTGTCTTATTGACTGAAATATCCCTTGGGTCTAGAACACTGTATAGTAAATGGAAGGTGCTCAATTAATAGTTGCTGAATGAATAAGTGAATGAATCTGACACCAGTAATGGTAAGGACTTAGACATAAGAGGACTGAAACCTAACATCCAGAACAAGATGAAGATGAAGGAGGACACTCAAACCCAGAGTTGGACCAAAGAGGACAGCCCAATGGGGTAAAACAATCCCAATCCTCACTGTGGAAAACGGTTGGCAGCAGGGTATTCAACAAGATGGTCTTAATGGGAAGTCTATACTATTGGGAAATCTATCCTATTCTGTGATTAAGGAGTAGAGTAAGGGGGTAAAGCTGTTTGATCATCACAATTTTACGCTCATTTTGGAAATTCTCAGAAATCACCAAATCTTAGAGGGTAGGTAAGGATTGGTGTCTCTACTACAGCTTGGTAATAAAAAAAAAGACTCAGACCAAATCCTAGTACACACACAGACATTTATTAACAAGCATGCCAAAAGAGCCATATACTCCCAAACTAAAGAAATCCTAGATTCTCTCCTTTCTGGTGGTCCATAAGTAACATGCATAAAATGTTCACCTGAGACAAATAGAATATTATTGTAGCAGTGGGTGTAAGCATCCACTCTAAAAGGATGATCAGGAACATTCCAGAACAATAACAGGGTTCTGGGTTTTGGGTTAAGCATGTGCCAAAACTAATGATCAATGTAAAGAGCTTGTTTTGTGACCCCATGGACTGTAGCCTGCCAGGCTCTTCTGTCTGCGGAATTATCCAAGCAAGAATACTGGAGTGGGTAGCCATTCCCTTCTCCAGGAGATCTTCCTTACCCAGGGATCGAACCGGGGTTTCCTGATGGCAGGTAAATTCTTTACTATCTGAGCCATCAGGGAAGCCCCTGCAAAACTCCATACCTATTTACTCAAAGACAGGTGGTGTCTTTAAAGTATTTAGCTAATAAATACATCTCGAATACCACCAATTGTACCTATGACAACCCATTTCTAACATTCTTTAATCAAATAAGCAAGCTATAAATTTCACTGAAGAAAATATAGTTCTACCATTGATTATGCTAAGCAGCAAAACTTTCAGCAAAGTCATTTGTATTAGCCATCCCTGGAATGGCTTTTCATAGTCACTGTTACCTCATATTTCCTAGGATATAGATCCTTGATTAGGATCATTGATCGCTCCTAAGGCTAGATTAAAAGTGATACATTTGTATCAAGCAGTCTATGCTGAAGTATTTTAAAGAAAGTTACAGATATTTCAAATGGTATCTCTCTTCCTAACCAAGAGGGCCTAAGTCAGGGAAGCTAGAGATATAATGAGGAAGTCTAATGGCACCCACTCCAGTACTCTTGCCTGGAAAATCC
>NW_011489832.1:324-2030 GCF_000754665.1 Bison bison bison | reverse complement strand
TAGGTGAAAGTTTTTTTTTTTTTTTTTGAATGACACATTATTATTATTACCCAAATTGCTGTTTCCTGGATAAGTGTATAAAGCCTAGAAAACATTTTAAAGCTGTACTCATAGAAGGCTGGTCCATGCTAAATGGAAGATGGTAAGTCTCTTGCTGGAGCTGGGCCTCCATAGTTTTAATCAGGTCAGAAGAGAAGGAATTAACCCTTTATAATCTGAAAATTGGCTTTTGAAGATGATCCTTGCCTTTTAAAAAATATTTTTGTCTTCAAAACTATCCAGAAAAGTCTTTAGAATATATATGGGCTCAGAAGTAAGGTTTCTTGCGACTGTATGTGTCTAAGTGTTTCTATTGACCCCTTCCAGTCAAGGATCACTAGAGAGAAGAACATCTTAACCAGAAATGACAGTGATGACTCACAAATACAAATGGAGGGCTTCTTCTCAGTAAGTAATTGAAAATAATTTTTATAGTCATCACTGAAACTCTTCTTTCAGTTGAGGTCAGAGTTCACCTGCTAGTATTCCCTAGGAAAGTACCTAATACTTTTAGTAGGCTCTTTGATTTGAAATGATAAGAAGACTCATCCTTTTAAAGAAGAAGAGTCACTGATGATTTATTGGGGATTAGGTAGGCTTCGTTTATCTGGATGGTAATACTGAAATGGGGCAAGAACAGGAGATATATTTCATTCCAAATGGTCTCTGATAATGTTCAACAAAGTAAACACCTGTCCTTCTGGTGGCCCAGTGAAATTTCACAATGGTTTTATTCTGAAATTTTTGTTGTGGCTTTGATTTGAGTCAGCTTCTGAGAACATGCCAACATGGATCTGACTCAATTGAAGTGGCTCAACCTGGCCTTGGAGAAGTCACCAGGTAACTGAGAAAAAGTGAGCTTATCTATAAAACGATGGCTTCTCTGAGGTCCTTTCCTCAATTATAGCCAGGGTTATGTCTATATTATTTACCTTTGCACCTATCTGCTGGTGAATAAACTAGTCAGAAAGAAGAGGGAGACTCTGAAAAGGAGGAAGAAAGAAAAATAGAAATAAGGAGTATTTCAGTGCTTTCTTCTAGAAAGTTTTTTTTTTTTCCTGCTGAACCCTGATTTATAGCTTAAAAAAAGAGTGGCTAATCTACTTCATTATTTCTTTTATACTTAATAAGGCTATATGAACATTGCTTCTCAGGCTCATAAAGGAAAAAAGAAGAAAAAGTGTCTCTCTATTTCTATCTCATTTTCCTCAACAGCTGAAACATTTTCTCTAGGATTCCAGACCAGCATACAAATGTGAATTCGAGAGGAAGATGTATTTGGAAGGGACACCGGCAACCTTACTACAGGGCTAGACCTGCAGGGATGTGTATCTCCTCTCCTTTAATCCTCAAAAAATAGAGTGTTGGATGTTAAAGATAAATTTCTGGTGTACTCTATCAGCATGGTAATGATTCAGCTGACTGGGTCAATATATATTTCTTCTTACAGACTAGGCAGGAACTTTTAGTTTCAGGACAACTAGTTAAATGGTTTTCTATTACCTCTATGCCAGAAGGCTCTATGCAAGGACCCTTAAGTTAGTCACACATAAGCACACATGCTTCTTTTCCATAGGTTCCTTCCTTATAAGTAAAATTTGGGTAGGTATTTGGGTAGGGAAGTCACCAGGACCTCCCTGGTGGCTCAGCTGGTAAAGAATCCACCT
>NW_011489832.1:0-224 GCF_000754665.1 Bison bison bison | reverse complement strand
AACTCCTCTGACAAGTGTGTCAAGCACAGCCTCTCACTTGGGAGTGCTTGTGGTCCTGGCATTCTTCCCTCCTTGAAACTAGAGAGAACCATCTCTATGCCCAGGTCATTGAAAAATAAAGTTTATGTTGCTACTGTTGACACTGATTTTGCCCTGACCACAAAATGTGGGAAAGAGCCAGATTTCTGTGAGAAGCCACAAAGATTTGAATGTAGTAGGTGAAA
>NW_011489831.1:12479-13498 GCF_000754665.1 Bison bison bison | reverse complement strand
TATATATATATATATATATATATATACACACACACACTGATCTCCAAAGTCAAAAGTTGCAAATATTTATTGTGTATTGCTTTTGGTATGTCAGTCATACCTCAGTAAAGGAGCTATTAAAAAGGAGAAGAGTTGTTTTCTTAACAGCCTCAAGAGTATCATCAAAGATCTGCTGAAGGTGAGATTGGAAAAGATCACTTTACCAGTGGTCTTTCCCAACAAAACACAGAGAGCTTATTGGCTGTGCTGGAGAAGGACCTACTGCAGGTATCCTCAGAGCTCCCCCGTCTCACAACCTCAGCAGCTGGGAGGAGCCTTTCCTGAGACCCAACCACCTCTATTAATGACTTTGCCATGATATCTGATATTATCTTCCACATTTAGCTGCTGCTGCTGCTATTTTGGTACAATTCATGTCATGTATGGGCTTCCCCAATGCCTCAGCTGTAAAAATTCACCTGCAATGCAGGAGACATAGGAGACACAGGTTCAACTCCTGGGCCAGGAAGATCCCCTGGAGGAGGGTAGGACAATCCACTCCAGTATTCTTGCCTGGAAAATCCCATGGAGAGAGGAGCCTGGCAGGCTACAGACAATTGGGTGGCAAAGAGTGAAATGAGCACTCACATATGTATGCCCTGGAAACTTCATCAGACATTCTGATAATTTCTGGGAGCACCTCTGGCAAACAATGTGACCACACAATACCATTCTAGTTTTAAACTCAGCTTAGGTCAAATACATTTAGACAGGATTGAGCCTTATTATGTATTATTTCATGCTCTCTTAACTTCATTGTTCTTATGTTTGCTCCACCATTTGTAATTGTCAAACTTTGGATTTTCTTGCAGCTTCAGTTCAGCTCATTTCAGTCACTCAGTTGTGCCCAACTCTTTGCGACACCATGGACTCCAGCACACCAGGCTTCCCTGTCCATCAACTCCCAGAGCTTGTTCAAATTCATGTCCATTGAGTCGGTGATGCCATCCAACCATCTCATCCTCTGTCGTCCCCTTCTC
>NW_011489831.1:11864-12107 GCF_000754665.1 Bison bison bison | reverse complement strand
AAGCGTCTTTTAATTTCATGGCTGCAGTCACCATCTGCAGTGATTTTGGAGCCCTCCAAAATAAAGTCTGACACTTTTACCATTGTTTCCCCATCTATTTGCCATGAAGTCATGGGACCAGATGCCATGATCTTAGTTTTCTGAATGTTGAGCTTTCAGCCAACTTTTTCACTCTCCTCCTTCACTTTCATCAAGAGGCTCTTTAGTTCCTCTTTGCTTTCTGCCATAACGGTGGTGTCATCT
>NW_011489831.1:5381-8576 GCF_000754665.1 Bison bison bison | reverse complement strand
GCTATTGCCTTCTCTAATACATGAAAGTGAAAAATGAAAGTGAAGTAGCATGTGACTCTTAGCGACCCCATGGACTGCAGCCTACCAGGCTCCTCCATCCATGCAATTTTCCAGGCAAGAGTACTGGAGTGGGGGTGCCATTGCCTTCTCCGCCCCTGTGATCTAGTGACCTTCTAATGCACCCATGATATCCCCTCACACCATTTCATAGTATAACTACACCCTGACCCAGGTATTATCACTTCTCCATGGGTCTTCACTCTCTTATGTGTCACAGCTGCTTCACTGAGCCTGATCTCTTGGCACCTCCCCCCTTGTACCCACCTGATAAAACTCTGTAGGATGTCTCTCTAGGATCTGCGAATATCATAAACTTTGTTTTCCTGACCTCTCCTCTATCCCCTCTTATAATCACACTTGTCTTACCATCTCATGGAAAAGTACAATAGGCTACCTTGGTGACCCTAATTCATAGAGGCCCAACCCATCAGCTCTGCATATGAAACAATAGAGCTCACTACCTTGCCTCCATATCACAGAGACTGGAGGGACCAGGGACAATGGGTCTGGAGACATTCTATCCAGAAATAAGTAACACTTGATGTTCCCTTGAGCACCTAATATTCAAGGAATCACTGGAGTTTTCACCCAGAATGTACAAAAGGCTGTGATCCATTTTCTCACGCTATTCCCAGAAAGGCCATCTAAAACTCTATACTTGAAAAACACTTTTTTTAAAATAGTAAAGCCCCAGAACATTATATCCCTAAACTGATGATGTAGGGTTGGCAGCTTCCATCCACCCCAACAAAGATCAATGTTTAAACAGCTAAAAAAAATAATAATAATCAGCTTTTCACAAACAAAACATCTCTGGGCATAACTGGAGTCCTCTTAATAAATTTTAGAAACACAAAGACATTGTCATTTTACCGTCATCATTTCATCTCCTAGGATGGGAGCTGACCTGGAGGGTGATCCCAGGCTTCTCTCCTGCAGTTGTTACATTATCATCATCTCACCATTTTGCTGGAAATGGCTCCAGCATTACTTGAAATGTTATAAAATAGGTTTTCTTAAAACAAAAATTCATACTGAAACTCGAATGTCCTTTGACAATAATTATGTTTAATGGTAACATTGTAATAAAAAGGACAGAAGGAAACTGATGAGGAGATGGACAGGTTTACAGCGTAGATTGTGGAAATGGTTTCATAGATGTATACAGGCCTCCAAACTCATTAAATTGTAATATTAACTATGTATAGCTTTTTGCATATCAGTCATAACCTCAATAAAGGAGTTTTATAAAAGGAAAAGAATTGTTTTCTTAACAGCTTCAAGAGTATCAACAAAGATCTGCTAAACGCGAGATTGAAAAAGATCACTTTTCCAGTGATCTTCCCCAACAAACCACAGAGAGCTGATTAACTGTGCCTGCTAAGAACTTACTGCAGATGTCCTCAGAGTTCCCCTGTCCCACCATCTCAGCAGCTGGGCTGATCCTTTCCTGAGACCCATCCACCTCTATTAGGGACTTTGCTGTGATATCTGGTAATATCTTCCTCATTCCAGCTATTGTGGTGGGATTATGCCCTTGAAAATTCATCAAACATTCTGATAACAACTGGGAACATCTCTAACAAATACTCTGACTACCCAATCACATTCTAGTTGCCATCTTGTCGCCAGACAATTACATGTAGACAACACTGGGACCTTCTGTATCATTTCAAGTTTTCCTAACCTTACTTACATTAGCTTTGCTCGAGCTTTTGTGTTGTAATTGTCAAACCTCAGGTTTTCCTGATCCCTTAGCATCCCCATAAATAGGATGTGAGCTCCCCACCCAGGTGAGCAGGTGCACCAGTGTGATGAGACTAGATCTTGTCCAACTCACCCATGTTGTCCTCCTCGGAGACCTAAGGACCTTCAAAAAGACCTTAGGACATTTCACCAGTGAAAGCCCTCACACCTTACTTTCTATAACTTCACACTGACTTTTAGCATTGTCACTTGTTCTTGGGTCTTCACACTCCATTTTACATCACCACTTCTGGGCTGAGCCTGTTCTATTGGTACCTCCCCCATATACTCACCTGATGATACTCTCTTTAGGAACTGTGAGTATAATAAACTATGCTTGCTTGCAACTCTCCTATATCCTCTCTTTTAGTTACACTTGTCTGGCCATCTCATGCAAGAAAACAACAAGCTACCAGGATGAACCTAATTCATAGATGATCAACCCAGCAGTTGTACCTGCGTGAAACATTTGAACTCAGCCCCCTGCCTTCTATGACACATCACAGAGACTGGAGGGACCACTGACTATGGGTCTGGAGCCTTTCTCTCCAGGGACTAGCAAGTCTTTATGTTGCTTTGAGCACCTAACTTTCAAGAAATCACAGTGTGAGTACAATCTTCTCCCAAGTATGTTCTAAAGTCTGTGATCCATATGCTCGTATTTACTCTGGGACTAAAACTGAAACTAATCTGCTGGGACCCCATTCCCAGACAAGACAAGGCTTACCTGAGCAGACTGCTCCAGCATCCTTGTTATGAGAATGGCCCTCAGGATGATGGTCTTTAACAAGAGGATAAGTACACTCAGTGATAGCTGACTCTGTCCATTTGTAGTAAATATACTGAAACCAAATGGGTCCAATTCCTAGTCCAAATTTAGCCCCTTTGGGAGCATCAACTTCAGGTCCACACCTCAGCTGTCTGCACAGCTGCCTCCTTCGTGTTCCAGTTGTAGTCATTCACTGTGCCCCGTTCTCCTTGGTGCTTCACTTCCACTCTTCCCTCACAGCTGTGGGCTTCATCCATTAGTCTCAGCTCCAGAGCTGCAAGAGAGACACAGACATAGGACACAGGAGAGATTTTAGGAGACAGTGTAGTGGTGTTCTGCTAAATATTAAAAAAAAAAAAAAATCTCCTCTCTTCGGGAAAAAACATCCCTGTGAATAACATTTCTTGACTTCTATGGTATAAATATTCTCACCATGGCCAACTCGAAGCTCCCAATGTGCTATCACTGAACCTGGAGCAGGAAGGGAGGTGCCAGGTATTTCTCACGAGCCTGTAGAACCAGCTCCAGGGACACCACTGAGGACAGGCCTTCAGAGACTCTGGATGCTGCCCTCCCTGTAGATGTGCCCAAGAACAGGGGCCCAGCTTCACCATCTCAGT
>NW_011489831.1:3568-4252 GCF_000754665.1 Bison bison bison | reverse complement strand
GTATATGTACCAACTCTGAGAGTTGGTGATGGACAAGGAGCCTGGCGTGCTGCGATTCATGGGGTCGCAAAGAGTCAGACAAGACTGAGTGACTGAACGGAATTGAACTGACTGAAGATACGTAATTTGGTCAAAGTGATGAGAAGTCACTTAGATTAGGTTTCAATTGACTGTGGTTTCCCCTTGTTTACCTATCTTACTCTCTCTCTTGCTGTAATGAAGACAGCTACCACTTTGTGACCTACTCATGGTGAGACCCCTCATGACAAGCAATGGAGGGAGGTCACTAGCCAACAACCAGCCTGGCACTGAGACTCTCAGGTCAACAGTCCATTAAGGTCTGAATGCTGCCAACATCCAGGTGAGTACATTTGGATAATATCCACCCCTGGTTAAACCTTCAGATGATTGCATCCTTGTGAGACCTCATGAGTCAGAGACCCAGGTAAACCATTTCAATTCCTGGTCCACAGAAAGTGTGAGATACTAGGTGTTTTCTGACTTAAGCTGCCAAGTTCAGCAATAGTTTGTTGCACAACAACACATGACTAATGTAGGGCTTCCCTCCAGAGTCAGAAGACAGGGGTTGAACAAGCTGGAGATTTACACATGAGCCTTCACTGCTTCATCCAAAAGAGACTCCTTCCTGTGTGACCAGGTCTGCTGTCTGGTCCCACCTGGAAC
>NW_011489831.1:3307-3468 GCF_000754665.1 Bison bison bison | reverse complement strand
GTTGGGAACTGAGAAGTGAGTTTCCTGTGACCATGAATTGGCTTCATTAGCTCTGAATTAGGGTCAGAAAGTGAGAATGTTTCTTATAGTCTAAAGAGACTTGATCCCTGGGGCACCATTCACACTGCTCAGGTCTCCACCCCACCCCATGTGCTCTGGAG
>NW_011489831.1:0-792 GCF_000754665.1 Bison bison bison | reverse complement strand
GTACAGGGAACAAGAACAGGGATCAAGACCATCCCTATGGAAAAGAATTGCAAAAAAGCAAAATGGCTGTTTGGGGAGGCCTTACAAATAGCTGTGAAAGAAGAGAAGTGAAAGCAAAGGAGAAAAGGAAAGATACAAGCATCTGAATGCACAGTTCCAAAGAATAGCAAGGAGAGATAAGAAAGCCTTCCTCAGTGATCAGTGCAAAGAAATAGAAGAAAACAACAGAATGGGAAAGACTAGAGATCTCTTCAAGAAAATTAGAGATACCAAGGGAACATTTCATGCAAAGATGGGCTCAATAAAGGACAGAAATGGTATGGACCTAACAGAAGCAGAAGATATTAAG
Source organism: Bison bison bison (assembly GCF_000754665.1). NCBI lineage: Eukaryota > Metazoa > Chordata > Mammalia > Artiodactyla > Bovidae > Bison > Bison bison. Next base: position 443 of record NW_011489831.1, on the reverse strand, counting down.
AAGAGGTGGCAAGAATATACAGAAACTTTCAAAAAAGATCTTCACGACCCAGATAATCACGATGGTGTGATCACTCACCTAGAGCCAGACATCCTGGAATGTGAAGTCATGTGGGCCTTAGTAAGCATCACTGTGAACAAAGTTAGTGGAGGTGATGGAATTCCAGTGGACCTATTTCAAATCCTGAAAGATGATGCTGTGAAAGTGCTGCTACTCAATATGCCAGCAAATTTGGAAAACTCAGTAGTGGCCACAGGACTGGAAAAGGTCAGTTTTCATTCCAATCCCAAAGAAAGGCAATGCCAAAGAACGCTCAAACTACCGCTCAGTTGCACTCATCTCACACTCTAGTAAAGTAATGCTCAAAATTCTCCAAGCCAGGCTTTAGCAATATGTGAACCGTGAACTTCCTGATGTTCAAGCTAGTTTTAGAAAAGGCAGAG
>NW_011489830.1:13830-14529 GCF_000754665.1 Bison bison bison | reverse complement strand
AGCTCATGGACTGCAGCCTACCAGGCTCCTTCATCCTTGGGATTTTCCAGGCAATAGTACTGGAGTGGGCTGCCATTGCCTTCTCCTTTTAATTTTGTATAGAGAAGAGGAAAAAAAAAAAAAATCTGACACTTGCAGTCTATTTCCTCCACTTGGGGAACCCTAGCCTTCCTGCCTGTTACCCTCTCACTACCAAGGCTGAATAATGAAGATATAGAAAATTTGAATAGACTAATAATGAATCTGGAGATTAAATCAGTATAAAACACCTCACAGTGTTTCAAAGAGGATGAGATGGTTGGATTGAATCATCGACTCAATGGACATGAGTTTGAGCAAACCCTGGGAGATAGTGAAGGACAAGGAAGCTCGGCATGCTGCAGTCTATGAGGTTGCAAAGAGTCAGACATTACTGAGTGAATTGAACACCATTACTATTTATAGAGCAACTATCTATGAGAACAACTTGAAGACAAGTAGGAAATATTTTCCAAAACTAAAGATATAAACAAGGAACCACAGCAAGACAGGTAGAGTTGCAAAAATGCAGTATAATCATGATCCATACCCCAAAGTTCCAAATATGTTAGAGATATTAAAACTGTAGTTGTCTTACTTGAAGAGCAAGGCATCCAAGCCTCACATCAGAGTTCGCATTCTGGGATTCTGTTGCTGGAAGATAAGTCCCAGAACATTCAG
>NW_011489830.1:12695-13730 GCF_000754665.1 Bison bison bison | reverse complement strand
GATTTTGGACAGCCTCCCAGAGAGGCAGGAGGCAACTCATTTCCTCCCTGCAGATATTGATGCTGGCAGAAGCTATGATGAGAAACTTGTACCACTGCCTATTAGAAGCTTATTAGAAACGGGGGCTTAACCACCCCCAAAACACACCAGTTGTCTTGAAGCAGTGACACACAACTAGATTGCATGGATGGTCACATGGAGACCTGATCTGAATGGCAAATAGGCCCACAGCCACCATATGAGATAAGGCCTTCAGCCTACTTGACTAAGGGTCAGCTCCACCTGTAGTACATCCACAGTAATTATTCTTGCCACAACAGAAGGATGCATGCAGCCCATTTATAGCACATTCTTAGAACATAGATCTCTGGTGAATACAGTGAAGCATGCTGCTGGTGCATGTAGGTGTCTCCTAGAAAAAGCTACTTCTCTAAGATCAGGAGATGAAACCAATCTACCTAATACACAAAAAAGAACAGAGAGAATTGAGCAAAATGAAGAGACAGAGGAATACGTTTCAAATGAAAGAATATACAAAACCTCTGCAAAAGACTAAAAAAAGTGGAGGGAAACAATTTACATGATAAAGAGATTAAAATAATGATCAAAAACAAGCTCAACTAATTTGAGATAAGAAGAGTAGAACACAGTGAATATTTTGACATAGCTAGAAAATTAAAAAAAAAAACAGAGATGAAGAATATAATAAACAAAATTAAAAATACACCAGAAAGAATCAACAGTAAATTATATGATACACAGAAATGGTTCAGTGATCTGGAAGACAGATTAGTGGGAATTACTTAAACAGAAAAAATGGGGAAAAATAATTTTTAAAAATGAGAACAGTTTAACAGACCTCTGAAACAATGTAAATCATACTAACTTTGCATGTTAAAAGACCTAAAAGAGATGAAGTGATTTTTTAAAAAATGTCTATGCTGCCTACAAAAGACTTACTTCAGAACTAAAAATACACACAGATTGAAAGAGACGGAGTAGAAAAGATATTCCATGCAAATGGAAATCTTTTTT
>NW_011489830.1:8493-9769 GCF_000754665.1 Bison bison bison | reverse complement strand
CTCTAAGTGAGTGATCCCACCATCGTGATTATCTGGATCATGAAGATCTTTTTTGTACAGTTCTTCTGTGTATTCTCACCACCTCTTCTTAATATCTTCTGTTTCTGTTAGATCCATACCATTTCTGTCCTTTATTGTGCCCTTCATTGTTGAAAAGTTCGCTTGGCATCTCTGATTTTCTTGAAGAGATCTCTAGTCTTTCCCATTCTATTTTTTCTTCTGTTTATTTTCATTGATCGCTGAGGAAGTCTTTCTTATCTCTCCTGGCTATTCTTTGGAACTCCATATTCTAATGGGTATGTCTTTCCTTTTCTCCTTTGCCTTTAGCTGCTCTTCTTTTCTCAACTATTTGTAAGGCCTCCTCAGACAACCATTTTGCTTTTCTTTGTTTTGGGGATGGTCTTGATTACTGCCTCCTGTACAATGTCATGAACCTCCGTCCATAGTTCTTCAGGCACTCTATCAGGTCTAATCCCTTGACTCTATATGTCCCTTCCACTGTATAATCATAAGGGATTTGATTTAGGTCATACCTGAATGGCTAGTGGTTTTCTCCACTTTCTTCAATTTAAGTCTGAATTTTGCAATAAAGAGTTCATGATCTGAGCCACAGTCAGCTCCCAGTCTTGTTTTTGCTGACTGTATAGAGCTTCTCCATCTTTAGCTGCAAATAATATAATCAATCTGCTTTCAGTATTGACCATCTGAATAATTGGACAACCTCAAAGAAATGAACAAATGTATAGAAATCTACAGTCTTCCAAAACTGAATCAGAAAGAAATAGAAAATATGAAGACTGATTACCAGAAATAAAATTAAATCAGTTAATTAAGTAAAAGCCTCCCAAGAAACAAAAGTCCTGTAACAAATATCTTGACAAGTGAATCTTATCAAAAACTTAAAGAAGAATTACTACCTTTTCTTCTGAAACTTTCAAAATTTGAAGAGAAATGAACTCTTCTGAACTCGTTCTATGATGCTAGCATCCTGTTGATACCAAAATCAGACCACACAAAAATCATTACATGTTAATATTTCTGATTAATATAGATACAAAAAAATCCTGAACAAAGCTTTAAGAAATCAAATTAAATGACACATAGAATCATGCACCATGAGTAAGTGGTGTTTATCCCAGAGATGCAAGGATGGTCAATGTTCACAAATCAATGTGATACATGACATGAATAAATTGAAGACAAAAATATGATATTCTCACTAGATGGGAAAATCTTTTGGCAAAATTCAACATCCATTTATGATATATAAAAAAAA
>NW_011489830.1:7702-8393 GCF_000754665.1 Bison bison bison | reverse complement strand
TCAACAAATTTGGTATAAAAGAATTATAGCTCAAAATAATAATATATATGTATATATATATGACAAAGCCAAAGTCAACATCAGACTCAACAATGAAAAGATGAAAATCTTACCTATAAGTAAAAAGGCAAGAGTGCCATTCTTGACAGTTTTTTCCAACAGAGTATTGGAAATCTTGAATTTCCCTGATGGCACAAATGGTAAAGAATCTCCCTGTAATACAGGAAACCTGGATTCAATCTCTAGGTCAGGAAGATCCCCTGGAGAAGGGAATGGCTACTCACTCCAATAAGCTTGCCTGTAGAATTTCATGAACAGAGGAGCCTGGAAGCGTATAGTCCATGGGGTCACAAAGAGTCAGACATGACTGAGCGACTAACATTTTCACTTCTTTTTTTCATTGGAAATTCCAGCCATAGTAATTAGGCAATAAAAAGAAATAAAAGCAAACCAAATTGAAAAGTAACAAGTAAAACTGTCACTGTATGATCCTCTACATAGAAAACCTTAAAGACGCCACCAGAAAATTACTAGAACTAATCAATGAATATAGTAAAGTTGCAGGATATAAAATCAACACACAGAAATCCCTTGCATTCCTATACACTAATAATGAGAAAGTAGAGAAATTAAGGAAACAATTCCATTCACCATTGCAACAAAAAGAATAAAATACTTAGGAATGTAACTA
>NW_011489830.1:4217-4878 GCF_000754665.1 Bison bison bison | reverse complement strand
CTCCTTCCTCCTTCTTCTCTTCTCTGTATAACTCTGTGAACATCTCTGAGTGGTCCAGTTGTGGAGTGCACATAAGGAAGTGACTACTGGCTACCCCACTCTCTACACTATTGATTCCACCTCATCTCATTTGGGTCACCTCTAACTCCCTCCTCCCTCTTCTCTTCTCCATGTAATGCGGGGAACCTCTCTGAGTGACCCTCACAGTAAAGAAACTTTTCATCTTTAACGTAGATGTTTTATCAATGGTGCTATATAGAAGGAGAAGTTTTGAAACTACTGTAAAAATAAGACCAATAACTGGAGGCAGGAGGCTTAAATCCAAACCCTGACTCCAGGGAACTCCTGACTCCAAGGAACATTAATCGACAGGAGCTCATCAAATGCCTCCATACTGACACTGAAACCAAGCACCACACAAGGGCAAACAAGTTCCAGGGCAAGACATACCAAGCAAATTCTCCAGCAACAAAGGAACACAGCCCTGAGCTTCAAGATACAAGCTGCCCAACGTCACCCCAAAACCATAGACATCTCATAATGCATTACTGGACATTTCATTGCACTCCAGAGAGAACAAAAACAGCTCCACCCACCAGAACACCGACACAAGCTTCCCTAACCAGGAAACCTTGACAAGCCACCTGTACAAACCCACACA
>NW_011489830.1:0-370 GCF_000754665.1 Bison bison bison | reverse complement strand
TAATGAATATAGTAAAGTTGCAGGATATAAAATTAACACAGAGAAATCCCTTGCATTCTTATACACTAACAATGAGAAAATAGAAGGAGAAATTAAGGAAACAATTCCATTCACCATTGCAATGGAAAGAATAAAATACTTAGGAATATATCTACTTAAAGAAACTAAAGACCTATATATAGAAAACTATAAAACACTGGTGAAAGAAATCAAAGTGGACACTAATAGATGGAAAAAATATACCATGTTCATAGATTGGAAGAATCAATATAGCGAAAATGAGTATACTACCCAAAGCAATTTTATTGATTCAATGCAATCCCTATCAAGCTACGAACAGTATTCTTCACAGAGCTAGAACAAATAATTT
>NW_011489829.1:20187-21028 GCF_000754665.1 Bison bison bison | reverse complement strand
TGGCTGGTCAACATGGTTTTCAGCGGCCATGTCTGTGTTTGAGGATACACTGTGGGCATCTGTTCACATCCTGACTTCTCAGCAAACAAAGCTGGTTTGATTTTCTTGGATTCTGGTGAAGTTGGAGGGCCTCGTGGTCGCAAATCTCATTTTAAGGGGTCATTTGTAATCAGGAGTCTCCCTGGCAGTTCTTTTGCATATTCCAGTGTTCTCTCACCCACTGAAGGAAAAATTTATATCCCAGGTCCTCCCCTGGAGTATGGTAGGTTTTTGTGAAGTGGGATAAGTAAAGGCTTTGAGGGATGAAGCTCAAAGTGCTTAGGGACTACAGTGATTTGATCAGGACTATGGACTTTGAGTATGCTTGTTCAGATTTTGGAATAATATTTTTCTGAGAAATTACTGTGAACTAATCATCTTGGGTGTCTCCTTTCCTTTCACAGTATGAAATCCCAGAATCTCTCTTGGCCCAGAGGACTTTGCAATTCTCGGTGTGGCATCATGGTCGTTTTGGCAGAAACACTTTTCTTGGAGAGGCAGAGGTCCAGATGGATTCCTGGAAGCTTGATAAGAAACTGGATCATTGTCTCCCTTTACATGGAAAGGTAGTCTGCTTTAACAGCTCCTTATAGAGTTTGCATCTGAGGTAGAATTATCTGCAGTGACTTCTGTAGCACAGTTTTGATTGTAGTTTGTGGAGTTCTCACGCCCCCTGCTGGGGTTTCCTAGTTTAACAGTAATTTCAGATGCTCTTGGATGGCAAGTGTCAGTAATCTCTTCTGTTACAAGCCAGGTGAACGATGAAGCCGTGGTTCCCCTTTGAAGTCTTTCATATATATGT
>NW_011489829.1:14678-16742 GCF_000754665.1 Bison bison bison | reverse complement strand
ATTCTGTATTCCAAGGCCAAATTTGCCTGTTACTCCAGGTGTTTCTTGACTTCCTGCTTTTGCATTCCAGTCCCCTATAATGTAAAGGGGCATCTCTTTTGGGTGTTAGTTCTAGAAGGTCTTGTAGGTCTTCACAGAACTGTTCAACTCCAGCTTCTTCAGTGTTACTGGTTGGGGCATAGACTTGGATTCCTGTGATATTGAATGGTTTGCCTTGGAAACAAACAGAGATCATTCTGTTGTTTTTGATATTGCATAAAACAATATAGAAGTATATAAAAAGAAAAGTAGGTTAGAACTATTATCAACTACTTGAATATCTTTATAGAAATTTTGTATTAAGCAGCACAGATATATAAATATGGATTTAAAATTTTCCTTTTTACACAAATGAGCTCTTCTCATTGTGTGTATATATATCTTGATTTTTTTCATTTAACACTTTGTCATTTATCATGGACATTTTTCTATGCCATCACTACAGGTTTATCTCATTTTAATTGCTGGATAGTATTCTTCGTGTGGGCTTCCCTGGTGACTCAGATGGTAAAGAATGTACCTGCCGTGCAGGATACCTGGTTTCAATCCCTGGGTCCAGAAGATCCCGCGGAGAAGGGGATGGCTACCTATTCCAGTATTCTTGCCTGGAGAATCCCAGGAACAGATGAGCCTGGTGGGCTACAGTCCATGGGGTTGTATAGAGTGGGACACATCTGAGTGACTAAGGACACATAACACATTCTTCGTGTACCTGTATTATATTTACAGTTCCCTCACTGATGAGCATTTAATTTTTTGCCTCTATTTTTCTCTGTTAAAACTATGGTATACTATATCTAGTCCGTCTTTTGTGAGTGTAACTGTAGGAGAAATTTCTGGTGGTGGAATTGCTGAGTCAAAGGAAATGAACATTCGATATTTTGAAGCTACTGCCCTCCAAAAATATAGTAACACTATTAAAAATCTCCCTTTAAGTACTAATAAAAATTGGAAAGCCATTATAATAAAACTATAGCATATTATTAGAAATTTAGAATTTCTTAAGCATTTGGCATATAAGTCATTCTCTCAAGGGCCTACAGTTGATACAATTATAATGGAAATGTCATTGTAAACTGTCATGAACTACTGCCAGCAAAGAATGCCTTCCATCAAAAGAAAAACCTGCACTGAAATGGAACTGTTTGCTCTTTGAAATTATTTTGAGCCAGAATGAAAATGTGCTTTTGAAACAAATATGCCAATTATGCCAATTTCCAGCTAAGGTTAAACCCTAATTTTTTAGAGTCCACTGAAGCTCACAATCTAGAGACTAACAAATAGTATAGATATTTTATAAATAACAAAAAGACCACTCCAGTATTGCATATTTATTTTAACTGAAAACATTCTCCATTTTTTGTCTCTGATTTTTCTTTTTTTTCTTGCCCTAGTGATCCGTTTGCTCCCATTCAGTTTTCTCTTCCTGGCATCCACCTCCCTATCCTTCTATGTCTCTTTCATCCATTACACTGCTGTGCATTCTTGGTATATGGTACAATTTTCCAGACTGATGGGGATTATGCCTTCCTTGTATTGCTATACTCAGAGCTGAGGCCCTATGTTAGAGGAGCCCCTGTGAACACAGGCAGTGAATGAGCACCTCTGATCTGCACCAGCTCATGCTCTGGATTCCAAGGCATAAGGAGCACAGCCATGCCAAGACAGCCAGGAGAATGAAACCATCCTGCTCCTCATGGCCACTTACTGCTCATACTACCTGACACCCACTCATTCCCTCTTGCATTCATCCAGGAAATATTTGTAGAGCACCTATATATGCTAGGTACATTGCTAAGTGTCAGGCATGCTAGGATGAACAATGATAAAAACACTTGATTCCTGTCTCCTGGCGTTTAGATTCTAGTGGAAGAGAGAGTCATTAACCAAAACTAACATAAAGTTAAAATTGTGGCATATTCAAATCTTAGTAACAAAGTTTCACCGAGCCCTCAAATATCTGCAAGCTCTCTTTTAAAAAAAGACTTCTGATCTTTGAAAATCATACAAGTGATACTTGCCTTT
>NW_011489829.1:9893-11819 GCF_000754665.1 Bison bison bison | reverse complement strand
TTGTGCAGCTCCTTCTGAAGAAACTGCCTAGAATCCTGTGGCTTCCATGGCCTAGGGATCCAGGATGGTATTCATAAGGAGGAGGATAATTTTATGTTGTGAAGCTCTTCTTGAGGATAATTTTAGAATTGCCTCCGTGAGAGGTCTCAACAGTCTGAATAGCCCAGCCTGACCTGTTGGGTTTCCCTGTGTTTCAGATCAGTGCTGAGTCCTCGACTAGCTTGCCAGCACACAAAGGCGAGTTGGTGGTTTCATTGAAATATATCCCAGCCTCCAAACTCCCCATTGGAAGTGACCGGAAAAAGAGTAAGTTTTCTTTGGGGCCTTGGATTTAACTCTTAGTTTTCTGCACCTGATCTGTGCAAGGTTGGTGCTGGCTAGTGGCTAGCACTATTGGAGAGACCAGATTATGATTCACACTGGATCGTCTTCTAAGGAAGATTTCTGTAGTAAGTAAGCCATTTCTTTTTTTCAACCAGAAGGGAATGCCTTCAAGTTGAAATTATTTTTTTTGTTTTATCTTTTTTTGATGCCATTAAACTAACTTGGTCTTGGTCCAGCTCTAGAAGCCTACTAAGAGGTCAGAACAGAACAGAAACTTCAGGACTGAGAGAAGGTGGTTGGAAAGGGCGGTGTATAAGTATAAGGGACAGGAAGTTGAAGGCTGAGGAAGAGTAACTCAACACACCAAGCACTGTACTAGTGACTGTGGATATGTAGGTGAATAAGACATGATTTTTGCCCTCCCTTGCACAGCTTATTTTAGAAAGAATGACAGTCATCTGCTCAAAGAACACAGATACAGGAGTGATGAATTCTGTCTGGTTGTATTTGGGAGAGTTTTAAAGAGGAAGTAATGATGATATTTGACTTAAGACTTTACCAGGCAGAAAAGGAAGAGAATGGGGTGAGAAGAGCACTTTCTAAGAAGAGGAGATAGCAGGAGCAAAGGGTTGAAAAAAGCATGGTAAATGTGAGGTGATGTGTGACTGTGAGGCAGTTAACTTCTTAGTTAAGTGGGGCTGGAGTTCTGGTATATAGATGTGGGAGTGGAGATGGAATTGTTGATGGGGTTGGAGCCTGGCTATAAAGGGCCATGGACGTAATGGTAAGAAGTTGAACTTGATGCTTTGGCAATGCAAGAAAATCAAGAAATTTAAAGAAAAATTTCTTAAAAAGTTACTTGCAGCAAGGTCTAATCTATAGGATTTGGGGAAGTCAATGAGATTTCCAAGGAGGGTGTGCAGGATGACTAGAGAAGAGAGGCAAGGAGAGAACCATGAGGAACAATTTAAAGTATGAAGAGGGGGAAGAGAAGCCAGTGAGGTTAGAGGCTTATCAGAAGAGAGCCATGCTGGAAGAGAGCTTGAAGAAGGGAGCAAGGGTTGTCAACAGTATTGAAATACCTACTGGCCTGTCAGGCCCAATGAGAAGACACAACTCCTCGGCATTAGATTACATTTTCAGTGGATCTCAGTGGAAGTAGAAGCCAGATTTCACTAGAAACTAGGCTGAGTGAATGAGGCAAAGAAGTAGAAGCGATGCATGTGGACTCTATTTTCTAGGAAAATTGATGGTGAAAGAAAAGAGAACAATGGAGGAGAGCTTGAAAAGGAGATAGGGTGAAGGGAAATATTCTTTCAAAAGAATTTTTTAAAAGCAGAAGTGAGATTAGCATCTATTTAGACTGAAAGGAATGGAACTAGTAGAGAATGAGATATTAAAATGCGAGCTGGGGGTTGAAATTGATGATGCCTGATGAGTCTTGATGCCATGGGGATGGGATCCAGAACAGAAGTGGAGGAGTTTTCTTTTTTCCATCATTCAACAAATATCAGGCAACTTTATTTCTCTATGCCTCAATCTTCTCATGTGTAAAATGAGGACAATGATAGTCTATATCTCATATAATTGTTTTGAGGAATA
>NW_011489829.1:4194-7375 GCF_000754665.1 Bison bison bison | reverse complement strand
GGTTCTCAAGGCTTAGTCTTGAACACTTTTTTCTGTCGCTACAGTCTGCATTCCTGTGACTGTGAATATTACTTGTATATTGTTAATTCATACAAAGTATTTAACACAAAGCATGTAGAATGACGTTCTTACAAATGTAAGCCGGTTCATGTCAGTCCCCTGCTTAAAACCTTTCAGGAGCTCCTACTGTACTTAGAAAACAACCCAAAGTTCTCACCATGCCAAGAGGCCCCTGTGTGATCTGGACCCTCTGTTCATTTCTTATCTGTCCTGTAACACTGCTTGCTCGCTGTGCTCTAAACATGGTGACTAGCTTTCTGTTCTCCAAATATACCAAGTTTCTCCCCACTTTATAACCTCTGCAATTAGTGTTCCCTCTGTCTGGAAGGGCTGCTTCCTTTCTATCCTTCAGCTCCTAACTCAAATATCTCCTTCTCAGAGGGGCCCAAAGACCACTTCATCTAAGGGAGACCCTGATCTAGGCACTACAAATCACTCTGTTTATTCGCTTTATGATGCTTATCTCACTCTTGTTGGTTTACTTCTGTATTTTCTTTTTTAGTTTATTTTTTTATTATCATTTTAATATAAATTTATTTATTTTAATTGCAGGTTATCTATTCAAACATAAGCTGCCTGCAGGCAGAACTTTTTCTGTATTATTCACACTGTACCTCCAGAGCCTGGAAGAGTACTTAGTACACAGTAGCCACTTGATAAATGTTTCCTGAATGAATGAATGTACAAGAGAATAGAAATGAAGCCCCATATGATCCAAACTTTAAGCCTGGAGTCTACAGCTAGAAAATAAAAGTGTTCAGCTCTCTTCCTTCCTTCCTCCCTCACCCTCTCTGTCTCCTTTCCTCCCTCCTTCCTTCCTCTCTCCCTCTTTCTTCCTTTCTTCCTCCCTTCCCTGCATTCCCCTCCTCTCCCTTTCCATCATAAGTCAACTTGGCAGTAACAGAATGGCCCTAGCTGTAATAGCCTTAGAATAAGAGGTCTTGAGCTACCGTGTGCCATTTGGAGCCCTCTTTTATCAACTTTAAGTCTCTTGATGGAATCTCAGGAGCAGAGAAATATGGCAGTGCAGAGTCAACAGGGAGATGTTCCCAGAACACTGTCCCCATTAGCCCATCTTCATATCACACTGTCTTTTATGGGATACTGCCCTTAATGCATAACCCATCTTCCCTGGTGGGCTGAGGAGTGGGATCTCTGTTCAGCCTCCTCTGGTGTTTTTCCTCAGGGATCAGTAACGGGGAAGTGGTGGACTGGATGGACTCGACTGGGGAAGAAGTGAGCCTGTGGCAGAAGATGCGACAGTACCCAGGGTCTTGGGCCGAAGGGACTCTGCAACTCCGTTCCTCAATGGCCAAGCAGAAGCTGGGCTTGTGAGCCCTGTCCTGCTCTGCAGGTCCATCCCTGTCCAGGGCAAGTCAGAGGAAGCGAAGAAACCAAGGGCGAAGATTTATAATTTGTGTGTGTGTGTGTGTGTGTGATGTATGTGTGTGTATATAAATGTGTATTTCTACAGATCTCATTATGCTAGAGTGATGTAGACTTCCCCTTTTTAAAGCAGGCTTAAGAATAAGGGTCTCTTCAAAATATTTTTATTTGTGCATTAACTACTATATATTTTCAGAATCCATGATTCTTACATCTTTATGAGATTTAATTAATTTATCTTTTAAAACAACTTTTTAATCGCCTGTCTTGCTATCCTGGTTCCTTCTTCCACAGGAAGCCCTGGCTGCCTTTGGCACTTGTACTGGTCTGTGTTTCAGGGTGTGCCTGGTCTGAGGCCAAGGCTCTGGGAAGCAGGGGTGGTTTACTAAAGACAGAAGAAGATTGGAGAGAGGTGACTGGGTCCCTTCTTTCTTCACCGCTTTATGCTTTTCACTCCATTTCTACCTTGACACATTTCTGAAACTTGGCTTTTAACTCTTGTTTGGAGCAGTTTCTGCCTTGCTTGGGTCTAATAGTTTTCCTGGAAATGCTGAGAAGATGTCTAAGTTGCTTCCAGTTCTGAACACCTTCCCTAGACCTCTGCAGGACCCTTATAATAGAGTTGCTTTAGAAGAGCACTTTAATTAGATAATGGCCTTTGGACTAGGTCACAGGCATGCACAGTACAGGCTTCTCAGTGGTCCCAAAGGACCAGCAATGGAGCATCTCTCAGCCCGTGCTGATTCTTTGCATTTTAAACTGATATAGCAGTCGTTAGAAAGCTCCTATGGAGAAGGCAATGGCACCCCACTCCAGTACTCTTGCCTGGAAAATCCCATGGACAGAGGAGCCTAGTAGGCTGCAGTCCATGAAGTCGCTAAGAGTTGGATATGACTGAGCACTGAACTGAACTGTTATATCAGCCTGAATAGCCAGCTATGGTCTAAACCAGTCCAGTGTTTTCTCTGTGCTGGGCGCTGTTAGTGTCCAAGAGAGTGTGTTCAGAGAACACAGCTTTTCTGACCTCTTTCTTGAAGTGGTTTCAGTTCCTATTTTTTTCTCTTGTTTCCCAAAGTTGACCTAGATGTAACCTGGGTGTGGTGGGCTGAAACCTTCCTAAGAAGGGTCTATTGACCTAAGGTTTATTTTCTGAAACCCACTGTCCCAAACTGACCTTTTAATTCTCACAATTGTACCTTCCCAAAGTCATCTGTAAAGGGAATCTATACCGGAGAAGAAGTTCCTTTCAGTAGAGTCAGATGCCAGCTGCCTGTCCTATGAGGCTGTGGGATTGAGGGTGGATACTGTGGTTTCTGTTGTATGTGTGAAGTGAACAAAATAGTATTTGGTGTGGATTAGTATTGTACTGGAAAGCATAACTTGGGATCCTGGACTGTCACTTGCTCTTTTGTTCTCCATCCCCCCTGAAATGTCTGTGTGCTTCAATAAAACTTTCTTCCTTGTCAAGTGTTTGCATTCCCTAGTTCTCTAGACACTTTTGTCTCTGATGTCCTGACTTTGTTGTTGCTTTTCACATGGTTTGAAGGATAAGAACCAAAGTGACAAATGCCCTTCCCTAAGCATCATTTGCTGACTCAAAGAAAATTTCCCTCTCCCCACATTACTGCCCGATACCTCCTCTGAGGTCTGATGCATTGATCTGTGTTTGGTATATAAGGAGAGAATGAGAACCCACCTTAGAAGTGCCAATGCTTGTCTTTCTCTAAAGTATCAA
>NW_011489829.1:1186-1838 GCF_000754665.1 Bison bison bison | reverse complement strand
GAAAAGTAGAAAGAGAAACAGAAACAGTATAGCACCCTGTTTAGGAACAATGGCTCTGGAGCTAGGCCATTTTGGTTTAAATCCTGACTCTGCCACTTGTGAGCTCAGTGATGTTTGGCAAGTTTCCTGACCTCTCTGTGCTTCCACATCTGAGCTGTGTGATCTTAGGCAAGTTGCCTAACCTCTCTGTGCTTCCACATCTGAGCTATGTGATCTTTGGCAAGTTGCATAACCTACCTGGGCTTCCACTTAAAAGCTGTGTGATCGTAGGCAAGTTGACTAACCTCTCTGTGCTTCCATATCTAAGCTGTGTGACCTTAGGCAAGTTACCTAAATCTCTGCTTCCATATCTCAGCTGTGTGGTTTTATGCAAGCTGCTTAACCCATCTGTGTTTCCACTTAAGAGCTGTGTGATCTTAGGCATGTTGCCTGACCTCTCTGGGCTTCTACATCTGAGCTGTGTCATCTTAGGCAAGTTCCCTGACTTCTTTGTGCTTAACTTCTGAGCTGTGTGATTTTAGGGGAGTTGCCTAACCTCTTTGTGCTTCCACTTCTGAGCTGTGTTATCTTAGACAATTTGCTTGACCACTCTGTGCTTCCATATCTCAGCAGTATGATCTTAGGTAAGTTGTGTAACCTCTCTGTGCTTCCA
>NW_011489829.1:0-815 GCF_000754665.1 Bison bison bison | reverse complement strand
CTGTGATGCCATAGGTGAGCTGTGTGATCTTAGGCAAGTTGCCTGACCTCTCTGTGCTTCTAACTTTTGAGCTGTTTGGTCTTAGCAAGTAGCCTTACATCTCTGTGCTTGCACTTCTGAGCTGTGTAATCTTAGGCAAGATGCTTAACTTCTCTGTGCTTCCACTTCAAAGCTCTGTACTTAGGCAAGTTGCCTGACCTCTCTGTGCTTCTACTTATAAGCTGTGTAATCATAGGCAAGTTGAGGGACCTCTTGTGCTCCATATCTGAGCTGTGTTCAGTTCAGTTCAGTCACTCAGTCCTGTTCCAGTCTTTGAGACCCCGTAGGCTGCAGCACACCAGGCTTCCCTATCCATCATCAACTCCTGGAGCTTGCTCAAACTCATGTCCATCGAGTCAGTGATGCCATCCAGCCATCTCATCCTCTGTCATCCCTTTCTCCTCCTGCCTTCAAACTTTCCAGCATCAGGGTCTTTTCCAGTGAGTCAGTTCTTTGCATCAGGTGGCCTAAGTATTGGACCTTCAGCTTCAACATCAGTCCTTCCAATGCATATTCAGAACTGATTTCCTTTAGGATGGACTGGTTAGATCTCCTTGCAGTCCAAGGGAGTCTCAAGAGTATTCTCCAACACCACAGTTCAAAAGCATCAATTCTTCAGTGCTCATGATCCAACTCTCACATCCAAACATGACTACTGGAAAAACCATAGCTTTGACTAGATGGAACTTTGTCAGCAATGTCTCTCCTTTTTAATAAGCCACCTAGCTTTGTCATAGTTTTTCTTCCAGAGAGCAAGCGTCTTTTAATTTCATGGG
>NW_011489828.1:25470-28951 GCF_000754665.1 Bison bison bison | reverse complement strand
GATAGTATAGTATATTTTAATAGATAAGAAGAGTTCAGAAATCAGATACTGCTGAAGGAGATAAAAGAATTAGTGGGTGCCTATAAGTGGAACCAGGTCTCTTTATCGGGAAAGCTTTTTTTTCTTTTTGCACTTACAAAGTTCTGGCACTGGGGGTATTCTTTCTGCCCCCTTCTGATGCCTATGTCAGAAGCTTTCTCTATCTCCTTTATACTTTAATAAAACTTTATTACACACACACACACACACACACAAAACAAAGTTCTGGCACTGAGCAATCTACCAGTGCCTGAGATCAGGTATTAGAGGGCCATTAGGTGATCAAGAGGGGCTTCTCAGGTGGCTCAGTTGGTAAAGAATGTGCTTGTAATGCAGGAGACACAAGCAGATGCAAGATCAATCCCTGTGTCAGGAAGATCCCCCAGAGGAGGGCATGGCAAACCACTCCAGTATTCTTGCCTAGAGAATCCCATTGACAGAGGAGCCTGGTGGGCTATGATCCATAGGGTCATAATGAGTCAGATAGGACTGAAGTGACTGAGCACATATGCAGGTGATCAAGAAACTGAGGCACAGAGAAATGAAGTAATTTTTTTCTGAGATGACACCTTGAGTTTAGATTTATTGCTGAGATTAAATCCAGAGTCTCTTTTCTCCCATTCCTATATTTATTTTCGGCACATGATTTCTTCCAATCCCTCCCTTGTTCTCTAGAGATATTAAAAAGAAATATATCTTTCATTCATAGGCTTTTCATCCAAGCTTGTTGCCTTGCTTGGCATCTGAGTCTGTTTAACATAAAGTTGATCAGCAGATTATTTTTCATTAAAGTTTTTGAAAAGGGCAGTTCCTGACCTCCTGCTCCTGCTGTAGGAATGTCTTATGATGTATTATGGGAATGACATTCTATTGATTGGGCAGCAGGCTCTCACTGGACCTCTTTGCAGAAGAAGCAAGAATGTTAAGATGCCCTCAAGGAAAGTATGGCAGAAACAATCTATTCATTCAGAAGAATGGATATGCGTATTTGCTGTTCATTGGTATTTTTGTATGAGATGTTTCTTTGGCAGAGGGAAGAGGACACAAATATGAAAAGTCATTTTAAAACATTAATGAATATTTTTCAGAGGATGACATTCAGAGTCAGATACAAAACACAGTAAAGGCCAAGTTATTGCCCTCAAGGAGCTAAGCATCTAGAAGAGAAAATTGTTTCCAAGAATAGTATTTACTTAAATAAGGATTTCAGGCCTAGAAATGAATTTCTTTTCCAACTATCTCAGACACATTCTTATCTGACTTGAGATATTATTACATCACAAGCCATCCTGGTTCCATTTTTTAGCAGTTCTAGTTATTAAGTGTGTATTCTATTGATGTGAATTCTGTTTATAATTTTAATCTATTCCTGACGTCTTTCCTCTAGATGTACACAAAACCATCTTCTATTTTTATTCATATCTATGAAGACTCCAGTCATCTACTCTTCTAAGCTTCTTTTTCCAAAGCTAATCTCCCTCAATTTTTCTCTGCTACTGCTAAGTCGCTTCAGTCTTGTCCAACTCTGTGCGACCCCATCGATGGCAGCCCACCAGGCTCCGCCATCCCTGGGATTCTCCAGGCTTGAACACTGAAGTGGGTTGCCATTTCCTTCTCCAATGCATGAAAGTGAAAAGTGAAAGTGAAGTCGCTCAGTCGTGTCTGACTCTTCGCGACCCCATGGACTGCAGCCTACCAGGATCCTCCATCCACGGGATTTTCCAGGCAAGAGTACTGGAGTGGGGTGCCATTGCCTTCTCTGCAATTTTTCTCTAGTGGCAAGATTTATTTATCATTTACCATTTTATTCATTCTTCTCTGAGTATAGTTCTAGTATGTCAAGAGGATTTTTAAAAATATATAACTCAGAACTTTAAAGCATGCATTCTGACCCATTCTGACCAGGTAAAGAAGGCTCATTGCTTCCATGGTTCTGGACATCATCTTTCCACTGATGTAGCCTTACATAACCATTATTTATTACATGCCACTTCCTACTGCTATTTTATATGAGCTTAAAGTTATTTCAGTGTCCAATCTTTTACACACATAGTTGGGAAAATAGCATACCTTATACATTTCATTATTTAAAACCAAGGCAGGACTTCACATTTATCATTTGTATTTCATAGTGTTGATTTCAGAAAGTGTTAGTTACAGACTTTACAGATAGAAGGATACAGTCAACTGAAGTGATAAAGACCTATGTATGTTACCTTCACTACTGGTGGTGTTTTGTAAGTTTCCATGAATTAGTGAGGGGAAAGAAAACTGTCTAGTTGTTCCAGTGGCATTAGTACCCGAAGGTCAATGGACATCTCCTCAGAAGTGAGATGCTCTCTACATGAGTGTTTTAGTATAATGCTGACTTAATTGTTCTGTCTCTGCTTCCACTGATCCTACAGCTCCTAACTTGCTTCCCCTCTGTTCTCACCTTTAGACTCTTCAACACGATGGTATTATTGATTTTGCCAATTATAATGTGATATAAAGAATCTTTATTGCTACTGTAATCCAAGGTACCCTATAGACTAATATCCAGTTTTTTGGTTGCTGTCATTGTTTCAAGATCAGTATCATATCAAACTAGCTATGGTTCAGTGCTGCATGCCCATGGGGCAAGATATTGTACCAAGGAATGCTCAGAAGGGAGCTGTGGACCTGGAAGCCTTCAATATTCTGATACATTTTTGTCTAATAAACAATTCATCACATGTAAAACTTGAAATCTTTTGAATTTTAAATATTCTCCTTTTTATTCATTCAGAAATATATGTTTGTTATTTTAGTAAAAGTATATTTGGTGGCAAGGAAAAGAAATGGAATAACTAAGAGGAAATTTATGTGAAGGATATAGGGTTATTTTATGAAGAGTCAGTGATAGGAAGTGCATCTAGGCCCCATGAGAGACTTTCCAAAACTGTAAAGCTACCACAATCCATAACTCTCTCTTACTCTCTTTCTGGGGCTACATAGTTTCAGATATGTGCATCTGTTTTTTTATTCTCTTTCTCTCTCTTTAGACTGTCTTCATTTAAATATGGACCTGGTGATGATACAGGGTTAAAAATAATGTATTTAATACCCTTTCAAATTCAGCATATATAGCTGCATTATCCAGGTACTACAGCTTGCTCATATTATCCAGCACAGTCGTTGGATTGATTTTCCTTGAGTTTGGTCCCGTGATGTCATAAAAGAAGAGTGAGGGCACATAATACAAAATTGGCTGCCAGGAGCCATCTTGGGAGAAGAGTAGTTCTCAGAGAAGAGGAAAATGGACTGCATAGGAATCTCAACATGTACCAAATTCATTTTTTCTTTTGCATTTAGAGAGTATTTTCCTTTATAAGACATTTCATCATAGCAGAGATACAGATAGCAAAGAAGCACTTGAAAAGATGATCAACATCCTCAGTGATTAGAGAAATGGAAATTAAAA
>NW_011489828.1:21985-25290 GCF_000754665.1 Bison bison bison | reverse complement strand
ATTTATATGTATGTAAATATACATCTAAGGAATACTACTCAGCAATAAAAAGGAAGAAACCTACTGAAATAAGCAATAACATAGATGAATCCCACAGGCATTATGCTAAGTGAAAGAAACCATACTCAAAAAGGCTATAAATTCTATGATTCCATTTTTATGATTATCTGAATAAAAATGAAACTATGGGGTGGAGAACAGAGCAGTGGCTACTAGGGGCTTGGGATGGGATGTATATTTCACTATAAATATGGAAAAGAGAGTCTTTCAAAGTGGTGGAAATACCCTTTATCTTGATTATTCATTTTTCACAATTTACAGAGCTATGTACTTAAAAAGGTTGAATTTTGCTTTATGTAAATTATGTCTCAATAAACATGACTTAAGTAAAAATTTTACTGTCTTTGAGAAGTAAAGCAAAAAATATTGTGTTTGAGATGCGTGCAGCTTAATAGAATGTCAGTCATTTGGGTCTCCTGTTTCTGATGTACATAAATTTCACAATTTACAATAAATGGGAACAGACCCTTGTAGTTTATTCCTTTTATTGGAAAAAAAAAAAGCAATATGTGTGAAAGCTATTCTTAAAATCCATTAAAATCTTATTAGGCGTGTTTCAATGTCATTCTCCCAAATCTTCCCACCCTCTCCCTCTCCCACAGAGTCCATAAGACTGTTCTATACATCAGTGTCTCTTTTGCTGTCTCGTACACTGGGTTATTGTTACCATCTTTCTAAATTCCATATATATGCGTTAGTATACTGTATTTATGTTTTTCCTTCTGGCTTACTTCACTCTGTATAATAGGCTCCAGTTTCATCCACCTCATTAGAACTGATTCAAATGTATTCTTTTTAATGGCTGAGTAATACTCCATTGTATAAATGTACCACAGCTTTCTTATCCATTCATCTGCTGATGGACATCTAGGTTGCTTCCATGTCCTGGCTATTATAAACAGCTCTGCGATGAACATTGGGGTACACGTGTCTCTTTCCCTTCTGGTTTCCTCAGTGTGTATGCCCAGCAGTGGGATTGCTGGATCATAAGGCAGTTCTATTTCCAGTTTTTTAAGGAATCTCCACACTGTTCTCCATAGTGGCTGTACTAGTTTGCATTCCCACCAACAGTGTAAGAGGGTTCCCTTTTCTCCACACCCTCTCCAGCATTTATTATTTGTAGACTTTTGGATCGCAGCCATTCTGACTGGTGTGAAATGGTACCTCATAGTGGTTTTGATTTGCTTTTCTCTGATGATGAGTGATGTTGAGCATCTTTTCATGTTAAAATTTTTCTTTGTCAATTATATCACAACAAAGCTCAAAAAACTCAATTATTTATGTTAAATCTTGAAAAAATTCTTCTTGACATAGGGAAAGAACACTACACTCGAGACAATACATGTCACTCACATTCCTAAGCAAAGGAGCACACTTTGATGTGGATGTCTTAGACATTAAGCTGGGTAAAAGAAGTCATCAGATCCCATGATTTCTTAAGGTCTTTTCAAACTCCAGAATTCCAAACTTCTGTTATATAACCATGTACTAGTTTGCTATGTCTGCCACAGTAAAGTACCACTGACTGAGTGGCTTAAGCCATAGAAATGTATTGTCTCACAGTTCTGAAGTTTAGAAGTTTGAAATCCGGGCATCTTCAGAGTTGCTTCCTTCAAAGGGCTATAAGGAAAGGATCTGCTTCAGTCCTCCTTTCTTGGCTTGTGTGTGTCCATCTTTTCCCTTATCTCTTTACACTGTTGTCACTGTATGCCTGTTTGCTTCTGTGTCAAATTTTCTGTTTTTATAAGGAACCAGTCATATGGATTAGGGCCATCCTAGTGACTTCATTTTAACTTGATTTTACCTCTGTAAAAACCGATCTCCAAGTAAGGTCAAATCCCAAGGTACTGTGGATGAGGAGTTCAACATATCATTTTTGGAGGGGCATAATTCAACCCATAACAGTCTCACATACACACAATCATGCTGCCACTATATAGAATTATGTAATGAAACCCACTCTTACAAACAGAATTATAGCAGATTTTCTGATTGCTGGGATAAGTCAGATTCATTTTAGTCTTCTTTCACCTGTCACCTAGGTTTCCAAGATAGAATGATGGATTCTGCAGCAATTATAAAGGCTGCACCTTTATAAAAAGTGGGATAAAATTTTCCTTTTCTCTCAATTTTGGTATTTGCTGAAGTCTCAGATTTGTTTAGCAGTCTTAAAATTAGAAACTTCCATTGCTCTGCTCATTCATAATGTGAATAACAGGGGACAGAGAGAATATAACCTGAGCAGTTGCCAATATGCTCTAGACAATCAGATCAGCATTTTTCCTACATGCCATATATTTTCATAAAATACCTATATGACAGCAAGAGGGTAAATTCTGCCAAAAAATACAAAGGACATGGTGTTAGGTTAGTCTCCTAGAATATATAGCTGTCTTTAATTTGGCAGAATATCAGTGTCTTGTGAAACTAAGTTTTTGGTTCAGGATTACATTATGTTGAAAGAAGGACTTGGCCTAACAGCTTCTTCAATTTGACAAGATTAATTCATTCAGCGATCATGTATCTGGCATTTATTTTGTGTTCCATTCTACTCTAGGCATTATGATGATATTCACTAAGGGACATAGTTTCTATTTATAGGAAACTTACATTAGTGGAAAAGATAAACATGTACACAGCTGACTTGAATGCAAAGCAACATGAAATAAATGCTTTCATAGAGATAGAAACAAAGCTGTGGTACCCAATTGAGAGAAGGATTAAATCATGTCTGGATTTGTTCTCAGCAGTGTACATTAATACCAATTTTTGTTCTTTTGCTTTCATTTAAAAATCTACAAGGTGAACTTGGGAAAACTTTGCAGCCCCATTTTGAAAACTGATCTCTGAAACAAGAAGGTTAAAGCTTGGATACTGCAGCTGATAAACACAGAGAGCTATATGTCTGCGTTAAATGAAAATGCGGCTGCATTAGTTCAGCAGTTTAATCAAATGTACCTAATCCTACATCAATCTAAATAGAATACAGCCATGCTTTTCTCCAGTCTAACTATAAAAAAAAAACCTGCCTAGAGAATGGAAATGAAGCTGACATCACTGCTGTTTCATGAAATTTATGATGCCAAAAATGCCATTTAACTTAAGCTGCTAGGAAAAAGAAACATATTTAATTAAATGCATGGCAGACTATTCCTAGTTTCCATTGTAGGTAGGGTGAAGAGGGGTTTGCTCTATGCTACCCATTATGGTTGGCAACATTTCCTTTTAGTGAATGAACCATTTAA
>NW_011489828.1:17980-21885 GCF_000754665.1 Bison bison bison | reverse complement strand
GATACTTTTCCTCACTGAAAAAGAGAAAAAATGATTAAAAAGTTGAGGATTCTAAAAGAAACTTCAATGTGGTTTTATGGTAATCAAGATTAGGAGCATGTACCTATTATAACATTTATTCCAAAGCTCAAATAAACTTATACCTACCCTTGAAATTCTATAGCTGCTAACGAGAGGGGATTAGAATAATTTTTATCAAAATCATGTGAAACATTTCCAGAGTAAATACATATTGAAGTTATGAATAACCTTTAATTAATTCTTATGATGTTTTATGAAACCAGAATTGAAAAGAATCTTAAAATTATTTAGCTCAAATCGGCCCAATTGTTAGATTAGAAAAATGAGGTCCAGAGAACAGAAAATTAACTATTCAAGTATCCTGCAGGCAATAGAATTCACATTAGAACACAACTATCCTGCATCCTACTCTGCTTATTTTTCCAATAACATGAATTCTTTATCCCTCAAGAATACAAAATTAAATATGTTAATTCATGTTTGGGGTATAAAAACAAGGCTGACTGTTAGTCTGAGTTTAAATACATGTATTCGGAAACCAGACTGCTTAGATTTAAATCCTGGCATATCCACTCATTAGTTGTGTGTTTAGTCAAGTACTAAATTGTTCTGTGCCTTGTTTTCTCATCTGTAAAATGAAGATGATAGCATATCATATATATTAGTTTTATGAGCAATAAATGAATTAACAAGTGTCAAATGATTAGATAGTTGCCTGAAACCTAATGTATTTTATTATTATATCAATAATCTAAATCAATGATTTGAATATTTTTCCATGTTGGGAGCATTTCCATCCATGCATGCCTAATAGCAAAATTTGGAACACACTGAGTTTATTTTTTCTGTGCTCATTCTCCCTTCCTGAGCCCTCCTTCCTTTATCTTTGGGTATCTATTGTCCTGACGTCCTTGCCCATATCCCATCATTGCAATGTCCTGCTTAGTTCTGTCAACCTCTGGAAGCAATTTGTGTTTGAACTTGCCAACCATTTCTTTCCCACCAAAGCTATCTGGCTCCAACCCCTTGGGGGCCCATAAAGTAATAACCGAAATTTTAAAATATTAAAATATACTTGTTTAACATGTAGTTCTTTCTAAGGACACTGTGCTATTAAGAGAGATTGTCACCTCAACAATAAGATGAATATCTAATCAGGGAATTTTAGATACCAATGGCAGGAGAGTAGGAAAGAGAAAGGGAATCAATGACTTTCAAGTATGTGTTGTCATCTCAGTTAATTTACAAGCAACAAATATATTCTTGTCTTACATTTTCGAGATAAAGAGACTAAGACTCAGAGAGAGAAGGTGACTTGCTTGAAATCACACAACTAATAAATACAAATAATAGATTGCAAATTTTTCTATCTGGCTTCAAAGTCTGTTCTCAGTATTTTTGATAAAGAATTCTGTAATCAGTGTTTCTCACATCATAGCATGCATGCAAATGGATCTTTAGAATTTCTTAAGACAGGCTGTCTTTCTCTAGGAACTGATGACTTGCCCTCAGAATGGCATCACAATTCATAATATATCAAGAATACTTGTTATACCCATGGAACTCTGCTCAATGTTGTATAGCACCCTGGATAGGAGGGGAGTATTGGAGAGAATAGATGCATGTATATGTATGGCTGAGTCCCTTCACTGTTCACCTGAAATGATCACAATGATGTTAATCAGCTATACTCCAACATAAAATAAAAAGTTTTAAAAAATACTTGGTACACTACATTATAATATACAGAAAACTGAGGTATCAGCTAAAAGCATAATCACATGGCAATTTTTTAATATATTATAAATCAAACACATCTGTTAAACGTGAGATTTCTGTTGGCTAACCATAAAACAAAAAATATAAAGCAGAAATAAAATAAGTACAATGAGCATGTTTTCAATAAGTCAGTGGATTCCATAGTAGAAGGAAGTAGAAGATGGTGCTTGCATTAAACCAGCAAAGTACATATTACAATAAAAATTGTTGGTAGGAAAAGAAAAAACATTACATAAAAACATAAATACACAATGATTTTGCATTAAATCTGGGAGATATTGGTTGCTATGGTATAAGAGCCCAGCACACGTGAGCTAATCTGCAAGCACATGAATTAGCATAAATATGTCATAAAGCTGTCAGACTCTATTCCAAAAGGCTTAAGGTTTTATATTTGGAAAAACAAATATTTTTATCATGACTCTTATTCTTTGCAGAATCACCTAATTTTATAGTTCTAAGAGAGGAAAAGCCAGCTAGAGTGTTTACACTGATATCTTAACTTCTCTAGAGTGTTTCCAGGATAAATATACCTTCTTAGAGATCCTCAGAATAACTTCCAAAAGAGAAACACCAAAACCTTTCTTTTATTTAAATGTTTCATTGCATATTATCAGTTACTAAATTGAGCACTTATCATACACAAAGCACTATGCTAAATGTCAGAAATACAAAATAGGATGGAGCTTAGTTGGTGCATGGAGGGAAAAGTCATCAATTAAAGAATTAGTAGCAAAATAAAAAACATGAATGTTAAGTGGTATAAAAAATGAATACTCTAGATGCCTTGAATGTTTCTTCCTGCAAGGGAATCCGAATTGAAACAGGAGGGAAGAGGGGATGGCACAACCTTTAAAAGAGTGACATAGTCCTTGATGATAGACAATACACTAGCTAGAACTGACTAGGTCCAAGATGGCCAAGGTTCAACCTTGAGACTCAATATATGCTCACTATAACATATCAGGAATCTAAATGACAAACCCACCAGTACCATGACAGTTCCAAAGCGACCCTTTAGTTCAGTTCAATTGCTCAGTCATGTCTGACTCTTTGCAACCCCATGGACTGCAGCATGCCAGGCTTCTCTGTCCATCATCAACTCCCAGAACTTACTCAAACTCAAGTCCATTGAGTCGGTGATGCCAACAAACCATCTCATCCTCTGTCATCCCCTTCTCCTCCTGCCTTCAATCTTTCCCAGCGTTCATTTCATTCATTTCCCTTCCAATGAATATTCAGGACTAATTTCCTTTAGGATGGACTGATTTGATCTCTTTGTTGTCCAAGGGACTCTTAAGGGTCTTCTCCAAAACCACAGTTCAAACATACAATTTCTACAGCACTCAGCTTTCTTTATGGTCCAACTCTCACATCCATACATGACTATTGGAAAAATAATAGCTTTGACTAGACGGACCTTTGTCAGTAAGTATGTCTCTGCTTTTTAATATCCTGTCAAGGTTGGTCATAGCTTTTCTTCCAAGGAGCAAGCATCTTTGAGTTTCATGGCTGCAGTCACCATCTGCAGTGATTTTGGAGCCCGAGAAAATAAAGTCTGTCACTGTTTCAACTGTTTCCCCATCTATTTGCCATGATGTGATGGGACCATATGGCATGATCTTAGTTTTTTGAATGTTGAGTTTTAAGCCAACTTTTTCACTCTCCTCTTTCACATTCATTAAGAGGCTCTTCAGTTCCTCTTCAATTTCTGCCATGAGGGTTGTGTCATTTACATATCTGAAGTTATTGACTTTTCTTCCGGAAATCTCGATTCCACCTTGTGCTTCATCCAGCCCGGAATTTTGCATGATGTACTCTACAGATAAGTTAAATAAGCAGGGTGGCAGTATACAGCCATGATGTACTCCTTCCCCAAGTTGGAACCAGTCCATTGTTCCATGTCCCATTCTAACTGTTGTTTCTTGACCTGTATACAGATTTCTCAGGAGGCAGATCAGGTGGTCTGGTATTCTCATCTGTTGAAGAATTTTCCAGTTTGTTGTGATCCACACAGTCAAAGGCTTTGGTGTAGTCAATAAAGCAGAAGTTTTTCTGGAATTCTCTTGCTTTTTATATGATCCAATGGATGTTGGCAATTTTGT
>NW_011489828.1:16644-17578 GCF_000754665.1 Bison bison bison | reverse complement strand
GGTGTATCTTTCCTTTTCTCCTTTGCCTTTAGCTTTTCTTCTTTTCTCAGCTATTTGTAAGGGTTCCTCAGACAACCATTTTACCTTTATCCAGTTTTTTTTTTTTTTGGATGGATGATCTTGATCACCACCTCCTATACAATGTCACGAACCTCCATCCATAGTTCTTCAGGCACTGTATCAGATCTAGTCCCTTGAATCTATTTGTCACTTCCATTATACAATCATAAGGGATTTGATTTAGGTCATACATGAATAGTCTAGTGGTTTTCCCTACTTTCTTCAATTTAAGTCTGAAATTTGCAATGAGGAGTTCATGATCTGAGCCACAATCAGCTCCTGGTCTTGTTTTTGTTAACTGTATAGAGCTTCTCCATCTTCAGCTGCAAAGAATATAATCAATCTGATTTCCATATTGACCATCTGTTGATGTCCATGTGTAGTCTTCTCTTATGTTGTTGGGAGAGGGTGTTTGCTATAATCATTGTGTTCTCTTGACAAAACTCTGTTGACTACGGCCCTGCTTCATTTTGAACTCCAAGGCCAAATTTGCCTGTTATTCCAGGTGTTTCTTGACTTCCTAGTTTTGCATTCCAGTCCCCTATAATGAAAAGGACATTTTGTGTGTGTGTGTGTGTTAGTTCTAGAAGGTCTTGTAGATCATCATAGTACTGTTCAGCTTCTTTACCTTCAGTGACTGGAGCATAGACTTGGATTACTGTGATATTGAATGGTTTGTTTTGGAAAAGAACAGAAATCATTCTGTTGTTTTTGAGATTGTACCCAAGGACTGCATTTCAGACTCTTTTGTTGACTATGAGGGCTACTCCAGTTCTTCTAAGGGATCCTTGCCCACAGTAGTAGATATAATGGTTATCTGAATTAAATTCACCCATTCTAGTCCATTTTAGTTCACTGATACCTAAAGTGTCGA
>NW_011489828.1:14991-16331 GCF_000754665.1 Bison bison bison | reverse complement strand
CCAGGCTGAGACATAAAGAACCCAAACTTCAGTAGGTTCTGAGACCAGGTGTACCATTTTAATTAAAAGACAGTGGTTCGAGTCCCAGCCTGTGGGTTCAAGACCCAGTGTGAATTGTGTGGTTTGAAGATGAAAATGGATTTGTAGTTGAGTTTATTATGCATAGTTTAAGTCTTACTGCACTTATCTTCTGATTGTCTACATGAATATATATTAAGAAAGCTAAATGTATTTAAGAAATAAGTAACAAAGTTTAAGTTAAAAATTGCTCTATACATTACAAATGGTAAATTTTGTGAATGTCATAACTTATAGTCTTAAAGCTGACATTATAAAATATTTTATTGGATGTTAAGATACAATGGACATAAACCAAAAACATGCAAAACCAACTGAAAATGATAACCATTGACACAGACTTTCCTCCTGCTTACTACAGCAGGATGGAATATAGAATGGTACCAGAATACTCCATTCTTCAGATATATTGCAAGGTCATAGACAACAAAGAATAAGAAATAAGGCCTATGAGTCAGCATCAGAAATGTCAAGACAAAGTATAGAAGAAAAGGGAAAGAATAAATAAAAAGAATAGTCCATCCACAAGAAAAGAAAGTGATGTAAGAAAATTTGAACAAGTAGTTCAGGGCCAGGGATCATCTAGAAAAGATGTACAAAGAGAGAGCAATGAAGCTAAACAAACAAAGCAATAAGAAGAACAGAGGTTAAATACAATGTTCAGAAAAGAAGAAGGCCAGATTACTGAATAAAAGCCTAGATGGCCGGCTTTGTAAGGTTTGGCTAGCCATAAGCATAATTCCTGTAAAGCTGCTACTATCTTAAAACTTTACATACCTGGAAGATACTGCCCCTCATTCTTTCAAGGGGGACTTTCAGATAAGAATGCTTTGGGGACTTTAGACTCTTTCTTTTATTGTTTAAAAAGTTAGTTTGCTTCTGAATTGTTAAGTGACAATAATAGAAAGAATAGTCTTTTGGGTCAGAACTTTGCTCCAGTTTAGATATAAATGTTAGAAAAACAAACATTTTATTTCTAATTAAGGTTCTTGTGGAAATCCATCTGGTAAGGTATATAAGCCCTAGACACAACCACAAGGATTTTAAATGCCTTCTATATTTGTAAAGAAGAATAAGGGTGGGTACTAAAAAGGCTTCAAACTTTGAAGGCTTCAAATCACAAGCAAAAGGATTTAAGCAAATACTTTTAGAAATGATCTCTATGGAGAAGGAAATGGCAACCCACTCCAGTATCCTTGCCTGGAGAATCCCATGGACAGAGGAGCCTGGCTGCTACAGTCCCTGGAGTCCCAAAGAGTCAG
>NW_011489828.1:14579-14891 GCF_000754665.1 Bison bison bison | reverse complement strand
CTCTTGCCATCTCCTGTTTGACCACTTCCAATTTACCTTGATTCATGGACCTAACATTTCAGGTTCCTATGCAATATTGTTCTTATAGCATCAGACTTTACTTCTATTACCAGTCACATCCACAACTGGGCATTGTTATCACTTTAGCCCCATCTCTAAATCGAACCTTAAAAGTCCCAAAAAGTGGGTAGTGGCCTAATTCCTGGAAATTTCTGCCCTTTCCCCCCAAAGTTGGAATAATCCTCCCATTCAATAGCGTATGAAATTCCCCAGTCCATAAAAGCTAAACACCCCAAATTTCAGGCTTTCTTG
>NW_011489828.1:13816-14479 GCF_000754665.1 Bison bison bison | reverse complement strand
CCACAGAGTCCCAAAGAGTCAGATGCAACTTAGCAACTAAACAACAACCTATAATTAAGATTAGGTTTTCATCATTGGGAAACGGTGTTTCAACAATCAGTTATCCACTCTCCAAAACAACATACCTAGATCTTACAAAGAAATATGAGACAATTGTATTTAGCAGTTCTAATTATGACATAAATGGCAGGCAACTCACTCCAGTATTCTTGCCTGGAGAATCCCATGGACAGAGGAGCCTGGTGGGCTACTGTCCATGGGGTCACAAAGAGTCGGACATGACTTAGCGACTAAACCACCACTACCACCAAACACAGAAAGGAGAAAGGCTTTACTGAGTAGGACATGGAGCCCTGGAAGACATGAAGACAGTAAGCCAGCCCATACAAAGATTTAAATCAACTTTGGCATGGCAGAAGGTGCCAAAAAGATGTAACTGACAACTGGCAGAAAATAACAATGCATACAAATAAAATGTGGCATTTAAGAACAGAGTGCTGTGACACATACAAAGCAGGGAAATAGATGGTGCATGCGAACAGATGCGTCATGCTCGAAAAACTCGAATAAAGAACCTGTGTTAGGTTCTTAACCCCATTGGTCAGAAAATTACAAATTTAGTACAAATTTTGACTCTCAGATGGGTTAAGATCTAACCTGGTT